>NW_025843204.1:0-1963 GCF_002878395.1 Capsicum annuum | reverse complement strand
AAGCTATTAGTTAACAAGGTTATGAGCACATCCATAATATGAACTTGTTCCCTACGAAACAGGATCCTTTTGAGGACTAGGTTCTCACATAGTTGACTCTAAAAAATGGATCAAGTTCTACAGGCAGTATATCTGATAAGGACCAGGTTATCACATAGCTAACTCAGAGAAATGGATCAAGTTCTATAGGCAACATATAAGGTGCCAAGTCTCCTCACGAGTTTTGTCAATCATCAAAATCACATGTACTTCAATTTTCCTATCAAGTCCCTTATCAGTTTTCTCGATCACAGCATCTCCATTATCAGTTTCCCCATCACTAGTATTTTCAAATAATGATTGGTCTAAGAACCCAGAATAAGTTTTTAAATTATCAAAACCACAAATATAACAATGATCTTTTTTGCTGATCAACGTTGAACCAACCTCTAGTAATTTGCAATCCTACTACAAGAGAAATAAGATCTCTTTCTTACACAGATGTGAATGGTTGTTGTCATTGTTCATTAGGTTATGAGCCAAAAGAAAAGATTTTATAAAGTTCTTTTCATGAGATTTGAAAACACGAGAATACATTTAGAGATGTACGCGAGAAACTGGATTTTTTCTTTAGGCGTAGAAAAGTCATGGAAGGAGATCAAAAGCATTCTCCAATTTTGTCCATTGAAGGAGCAAATTTGCAATATTGGAGTTATCTATATGTTTAATGGTTCTCTTTGGCAAAAAAGTATAGTAATATTCGATTTGAAAGTCAAAAGTTTTAGAAGTATTGCATTGAGCTTTACAACACGTCATAAATTCTTGTAAGTAACCTAATAGAAGTGAAGGAAAAATTAGCCGTCCTTGAAGAAAGTATGTTGAATGGGGTGGGGAGTTGAGTTTGTGGATTTTAGGAAATGGTCATTTTCAAGGATGGCAGAGGCCATTCATTATTAATTTGATAATTTTTGTTCCCATACATATGATGGGGAGAAGATTTTTGTAGCTAAAGTAAAGTGCGATAAATCTTATTCCTTTCGTCCCATTTTATGTGTAGCTATTTTTTTGTATCAGACCAAAAAGAATATTATCTTTTCTTATTCGATAACTATTTAATGGCATCATTCCTATTTTATCTTTACTGGATCTCACTTAATAAGAAAAACAACTAAAAAGTAAACATTAAAGTGACTTTAAGGAGGCAATTAGTGGCGAAGCCAGAATTTTCATTGAGGGGGTTCAGAAGTAAATATACAGACTAGTTGAAGGGGGTTCAACATCTACTATATATACATAAAAATATTTTTGTCCGTGTAAAAATAGAATAATTTTTCAACGAAGGAGGTTCGGAACCCCCTGAATTCAATGTGGCTCCGCCACTAGGGGAAATATTGTAAACTTTACAATGTCCTCATTTATTTCTTAAACTCATGTGTTCGGTTAAAAGGTGACACGTAAAATGAGATGGATGGAGTATTTATGTTGGGTCATTGCGAGAAAAATTTGGAGAAAACATAAAGTCGAGGGATCTCGTGTGAAGTATTCGATTAAAGGCATTTATAAATTCCTCGAAAACATCTTCCCTTGGAAAATTTTTGCAGTGCTCCTCGAGAAGTTTGAAATGTTTAACTGATCAGTGCAAGTTATTTGGCATCGTACGGACATAATGGAAGCTAAAAGGTGTCAAGGTATGCCACAGAAGAATTAGGGGAGGAGATTAAACTGGACATAATATAACTACAGCTTACTTAAGATTAACCTCCATAGGAAGGTATAGGAATTGAGGAGTAGAGTAGAAGGTTATAGATAGTCGAGTGTTGTCGCACTTCATGTAAGAGAGACAGGCGCTAACCTCCTCTCCGTTTCTCCTTATTAATAATATTACTCAGGTTTCAATTAGGTTTTTTTTTTTGGTCCTCTATGTTTATTACTATATGTTGCTCTATTTGCTTTGTGTCCTCTTTTTTGCTAGTATATTTGTATA
>NW_025843203.1:0-9113 GCF_002878395.1 Capsicum annuum | reverse complement strand
AAGGTTCAATTCCAAGGGAATTCACCATCAAATTTCAAGAATCTCTCTGTCAATCTTCACAAAATCACGAACTAAGGTATGTGTAGTGTTCATCCACCAATTTCATTCATCCGTGGAGTCCAAAAATCATGTTTTAAATAACATATTGTGATTTTCTTGTTGTTATTTGATCATGTTCATGTTGATAGTTGTTATTTCTATTTCAAGATGGTGTCTTGATGACTTTTCAGGAAGTATGTGAGTTGTTGATTGCAAACCTACGAATTTGGGTAGTTTCAGATCGTTAAATTGATAAAGACACCTATGTTAAAAGTTGTGCATGTATGGTGTTTGATAAAATTCCTAGAATAATGAAAATCATGTTTCATAACTCAATAGGTGCTTAAATGACAAAGTTCATGTTTGATCCTTTACGATTCAACATAGTTTGCATGCTATTGTTTTGTATTGATTCTTGTTTTGTGAAACGTCCATGATATAGAAAGAAAGCAAGTGATTAAAAGTTAAATTCAATCCCTTCCATGAACAAGAAACATGTATTATGAGTCAATATGGCCTAAAAGATAAAGTCATGCCATGAACTTAATGTTTGAATGATTTCCAAGATATTGTTGTACAAAGAATATGTTGTTGGAAATACCATGATGTTAGATCATGAAGTTATGGTCTTGATTATATATGTATTCCTACCAAGTACAAGATTATGACAACTATGTACTCCATGAAATCCTAAGTTATGGTATTATGAATTGGGGACTTTAGTCCAATGATTGAGATGTCATGTAATGTCAGTTTCCTTCTATCGAGTCTTGGGGGTACTTGTACCCAAAAAATAAAGTTTTATGCCTAGATCTATGTCAGTTTTTCACATTATCCTCAATCAAGCCATGTTCCATAGTATTCAGTAAGTCATACAACTCAGGAAATCTCAAAAATCTCATGATCTCAGTTAACTATCAAATACCAGTAATATTCTTTGTGTCTATGAAAGTCAATTACTCAGTCCATGTACAGTCAGCTAATCATGTTCAGTCTCTTCATATGGGAGTATAAATTAGCACCGAGTGAACCCAAGGATGGTAACGCACACTATCAGATGAGGGTGTAATTCTTAGAAGTCATCCTTGTGTTCCAGAACTATGTAGCCAGCATAGGTTGAGACATCAACACTATCAGCTGAGGGTTGTTGAGGTGGATAAGAACTGTCAGATAAGGGCCCCACCATTCTCTTTTGGGTATACTGTCAGATTAGGGTTACCCACAGTTTGTCCCTACCAGTGGCGCGGTATTGACACCCTTCCAATCAAGGCACAGATTGGACCCCAACTCATCCATTATAGCTCATTTGGGGCATGTCGGTTAAATAACTATTGCCATCGTCTCAGTATCAGTATCTGTAAAAGAACTCAGATAGTTCTTCAGATTTTAATATATCAGGACTGTCAGATATGGTCAACTCAGTTATAGTATGGAATTTAGACAGTTCCATCAGATTTAGGACTATCAGACATAGTCACTGATGATATCAGTTATATAAGTTATCAGAACTCTAGTATCAGTCAGTTTAGGTATTAGTAAATTCATGTCATCAGTATATAGATTTAGTTATCATGTTCTCACGATCTTAGTTACTATGTATTCATATGTGAACTCTCACATCCATATTAGCCAGTCAATTAGTATTGCTTATGTATTTGAACCATTGCATTTAGCTTACCTCACATGTATACTTAGTACTTTCATTTGTACTGATACATTTGTGCTATGGTGCTTTCTCTTATGTTACACCATAGGTTCAGAGACACGAGCTCCAGATCAGCAGTAGATTTCAGTCTCAGCAGTCAGAGTAGCAGTGAGTCTACATCCTTCGAAGATATGATTATTTTTTCACTGTCTTTTAATTAGTTTATTAGTTGGAGTTAGTTGGGGACATGTCCCATCAACTCCTAATTCAGATTATTCAAACAATAAAGGCTTTCAGACTAGATACAGACTATCATATTAAGACTTTGGTTTCTTAGTTTTGTTTTGGCATTGTGATACCACTGTATTGAAACATTATTATTTTTTATTTATTTTCAGTATTGAACCTTATGTCCTTTTAGTGCATTTTTCCATATTTTATGTCATATTATGTAGTATACAGGCATAGATATCAGTCATGGGTTATCTTGTGGTCCCTCGAGGTCATGAGCACTGTGTAGCATTTTGGTTTAGCAAATCGGGTCGTTACACCTAGTTATATTTAAAGACATGATGTCTAAGGCTCCAACTATTCATTCAGTTAACATTTTTAATGAGTTTCCTGATGTCTTTCCAAAAGATCTACCAAGGGTACCTCCCGATAGAGAGATAGAATTCAGGATTGACCCTCTTCCCGACACTCAGCCTATTTTTATTCTTCCATACCATATGTCACTTGCAGAGCTTAAGGAGTTGAAAGAGAAACTCCAAGATCTTTTAGATAAATGTTTCATAAGGCTCAGTGTCTCTCCTTAGGGTGCACCTATTCTATTCGTATGAAAGAAAGATGGTTTTTTTTATATGTACATTGACTATCGTCATCTTAATAAGGTCACAGTCAAAAATGACCTGTTTGATCAGTTGTAAGGTGCAAGTTATTTCTCCAAGATAGACCTTAGATCCGGCTATCACCAGCTTAAGGTAAGGGAGTGTGACATCCCAAAAATAGCCTTACGAACCTGCTATGGTCACTTTGAGTTTCTAGTCATGTCTTTTGGGCTAACCAATGCCCCTGCAGCCTTTATGAACCTCATGAATCGAGTGTTCAAGCAATATCTTGGTATATTTGTCATAGTGTTCATAGGTAATATTCTTGTTTACTCCTGTACTGAGAATGACCATGAAAATCATCTTAGAATTGTCTTACAAACTATTAGAGATCACCAGTTGTTCACCAAATTCAACAAGTGTAAATTTTGGCTAAGATCAGTAGCCTTTCTAGGACATATCATTTGAATCGAAGGCATTAGAGTTGATCCCCAAAAGACAGAAGCTGTAAGAAATTGGCCTAGACCTATCTCTCCATTTGACATTAGGAATTTCTCTGGTCTAGTGGGATATTACCAATATTTTGTTGAGGGTTTCTCTGATATTGCGTTTCCCATGACCCAGTTGACCCAAAAGAAAGTTATGTTCTAGTTTTTATAATCCTGTGAGAAGAGTTTTCTAGCGTTGAAAACTCGACTTACTTCATCCCCTGTGTTGACTTAGACTGATGGTATAGATGGTTTTGTGGTGTATTGTGATGCATCTAGAGTTAGTTTGGGTTGTGTGTTGATGCAAAGAGGTAAGGTTATAGCCTATGTCTCTAGAATGTTGATGCCACTTGAAAAGAACTACCCAATCCATGATCTTTAGTTAGCTATTGTGGTCTTTGCTTTGAAAATATGGATACACTATTTGTATGGTGTTCATGTTAATGTGTTTACTGATCATAAGAGCCTGCAGTATGTTTTTACTCAGGGGGAGTTTAATCTTAGGCAAAGGAGGTTGTTAGAGTTGTTAAAAGACTATGACATGAGTGTGTTGTATCACCTGGGCAAGGCGAATATAGTGCCAGATACCCTTAGCAGGTAATCTATGGGTAGTGTTACTTATGTAGAGAAAGGTAAGAAAGAGTTAGCTCGTGATATGCATCGTTTGGCTAGACTGGGTTCTAGGTTGATTGATTCAACTTAGGGAAGTACTTTGGTACAAAGTAGTTCTGAATCCTCTTTAGTTTTGAAAGTGAAGGAGAAGCAAGATAGGGATCCTAGTTTGGTCAGACTGAAGGAGTTAGTTAACGACCAAAATATAGAGGTTTTCTCCTAAGGGGGAGATGGCATGTTGAGATTGTAGGGTAGATTGTGTGTTCTGTGAGTTGATGATCTGAGGTAGAGGATTATGGCTGAAGCACATGGTGCATGGTATTTTATTTATCCCGGTGCTACCAAGATATATTGCAACTTGTTGGAAATCTATTGGTGGGGTGGTATGAAGAAGGATATAGCTGGGTTTGTAGCAAAGTGTGCAACATGCCAACAGGTGAAGGTAGAGCACCAAACACCTGGTGGTGTGATGCAAGAGTTTGGTATACCCACTTGGAAGTTAGAAGAGATGAATATGGACTTCGTGGCTGGTTTACCTCTTTCGCGTCATCATCATAATTCTATTTGGATTGTTGTAGACAGGCTGACTAAGTCCGCACATTTCTTGCTCGTGCATACATCTTAACAGCTGAGTATTATGGTAGATTTTCTATCTGGGAGTTAGTCAGGCTGCACGGATTTCCCTTGTCTATCATTTTGGATAGAGGTACTCAGTTCACTTCCCAGTTTTGGGGAGCGTTTCAGCAGGGTCCTGGTATCCAAGTTCATTTGAGTTTCGCTTTTTATCCGTAGACAGATGGTTAGGATGAGAGAACCATTCAGACTCTAGAAGATATGTTGAAGGCATGTGCTCTGGACTTCAAAGGTAGTTAGGATGAGCATTTGCCATTGATAGAGTTTTCTTATAACAATAGTTACCATGCTAGCATCGAGATGGCACCATTTGAGGCTTTGTATGGTAGAAGATGTAGATCACCCATAGATTTGTTTGAAGTTGATAAAGATTCTTTGATTGGACCTGATATAGTATTTGAGGCTATGGAAAAGGTGAATTTTATTAGAGAAAGGTTAAAGACAGCTCAGAGTCATCAAAAGTCATATGCCGATGTGAGGAGGAGAGACCTTGAGTTTGAGGTGGATGACTTGGTGTACTTGAATAATTCACCCATGAAAGGGGTGAAAATATTTAGGAAAAAGAAGAATCTTGGTCCTCATTATGTTGGCCTGTATAGTGTTTTGAGCAGTGTTAGGAAAGTATCCTATGAAGTTGAGTTGCCCACAGAGTTGTCAGTCGTTCATCCTATTTTTCATGTCTGCGTACCTAAAAATCATATTGGTGATTCCGTTGTAGTAGACCCTTCAGAGAGTGCTGATATTCAGAATAGTCTTTTATTTGATGAGATTACTATTGAGATTCTAGACTTTCAAATCTATAAACTGAGGAACAAAAAGTTTCCCTTGGTCAAAGTTTTGTGGCGGAACCAGTCAGTTGCCGGCGCTACTTAGGAGGCAGAAGCCGATATGCGAGTCAAGTACCCGCACCTCTTCTCCACGAGTTAAGATTAAGCTGAAGGTATTATTCTTCCTTAAATTAATCCCTTCTAATCTAAAGTTCAAATATGTATCTATTGTTATGAGTTCTTGCAATTTCCAAAGTATTCAAGAGCTTAGAAAGATTTTGATCCCATTTAGCAAATTGCTTCAGCTATGTGTACTCAGTTTTTACTGTATCCCTAGTCTAACTAGCGACATTCGAGCATGAATGTTTCCAAGGGGGAGATATTGTAAGACCCTACAAAGTTCCCTCATAGTTGAGCCTTAGAGAGTGTCAAGTGAAGTGTAATTCCAGTCCTAAAAGATTGAGAAGTGACTTCCCAAGTGATTAGTGTTTTAACCTTATTGAATTTCCCTAAAAATGACTTCCTGTCATGTGGAAAATTAAATTATCGTTCCAATGATACCCATTTCGTCAAGATTGATGTTGGAGTAAGAAGATATGGCCAAATTATAGAAGGCATTCAGAACCTCCCAGGTGCGACGGAAGGGGCCGACGGACCATCGAACAAGCGATGGACCGTCGCCCAGACCGTTGCAATGAGGCAGAAGAATGACTCACCAGTCAAGTACGATAGAGAGGGCTGATGGACCATTGAACTAGAGATGGATCGTCAGACAAGCGACGGGCCATCGTACCTTACCATCGCAGTTAAGAGAAAAAGTAAGATTCTGGCCCAAGTGCGACGGTCAGGACCGATGGATCGTCGGGCCCCCAACAGACCATCTCACATCCCGATCAGTAATTTTAATTCATTTTAAAAAGATATTTTTGGTATTTTCTCACCCTTTTAACACCTTGATATACCCTATACGAACAAGATAACTCCATTATCTCCCAAAACATTCAAAGGCTAGGTTTCTTCCTCAAGAACAAATCCAAAATCCTTCTCCAAGAAATTCAAGAATTCACCATAGCTTTCACAAATGGAGCTGAGGTTCGAGTTCCCCAAGTCAAATTCTTCAAGAACCCTCTCTCAAGAGTAAAAATAAGAGTCTCAAGCAAGTTTGTTCATGTAAGTCACAATCTAAGGTATGTGGGGTTTGAACAAGGACACTTCTTTCGTCCTTGTGCCCAAAAGTTATTTTAATTACAAGAATATATGATTTTCTATGTCTTATTATGAAATTGAAGTATGGACTTATACCCTATGTTAATATTTCTTGAGATGTTAATAGTTCAATGTTCTAGAAATTGAAGTACATGAGTATGTTGAGATTTTAAGACAAATTGCTGAAAATTTCAGATTTCTATATGATTTATGAATCCATAGGATATCTAGTATGCATTTTGATGAGTCTTTACTTGAGATTGAATTATAGGTCATTAAACCCTACTTGAGATTTCAGTTTTTTTATGAACTTTTGTGCTATAAGCACCCATGATTTGAGTATTTTGAGATCATTGAGAAAGTTTTGACCCTAATGGTCATAGTATCTTTGAAATCCACTTTACTAAATGGGATTACAGATTCTATAGTTGGGTTCTTTATGAACCATGAGATTATTTTAAAGTGGATTTCGATGAGATGGGCGTAGCTAACTAAAAGGAATAGTATTTAGCACCGAGTTTAGTAAGTTACTACGGTTTCATACCCCAAATCTACGTGCCACCGTAGGATTGAGATTTATGGTCTGAGGCCGAGATAAGTGATCACTGAGTTGAGGTTGTACACCCTGACAAGAGCATGACGCCTCTTCCCAACGTGACGTTTCTTCCTTAGGAGGACAATACGTTGGACTCCATGTAGCTCTCATGGTTTAGGTCGGTTAAGAGAACCTCCCTACTGGTAAACAGTAAATAAACAACTTTTGAGTATTTTTTCCTAATACCAAGATTTTTAGAATAGTTCCTTGAAGTAAAATTTTCCCAAGAAGAAAGTAGTTTTCTTTACTAGTAAGATTAAATAATCAGTTTTAAAACCAAATTTATATAATCCTGAGTTCCAAGTATTCTGAGTCTAAAAGAGTTCTGGAGTTCCCAAAGTTATGTAATCCCAAGAGTCACAGAGTTCCCAAGTTTTATAGTTTCTAAAAGTCCTGAGTCCTTAAGTTTTGAAGAAGTTTTACTCTCCATGAGATAAGAATATGAGTTTGACAATATTGTCTAAAGATTTATTTAGTCTTTGAGTACTGAGAATAAGAGGAGAGTACAGATTTTAAAGCTAAAGTATACTGACTCACGAGATTTGTGTTACATGCTTCATTGTACATGATTTATGATATTTACATTTTAGACTTATTTAAGCTATGTGAGCCATTCCTAATTGCATGAATGATTTGATTAAAGAGTATTGATATTGTTTTATGTAAATGCATACACCCCCATATACTTAGTACATTCCCAAGTGCTAATCCACATATACGTCTATGTGCTACATGGTCTTATAATTAGGTTCAGGTGCTCAGTCCCATTCTCATCAGTAATTTTTGAGTACCTTTGTCAACATCTCCACAGTGGTGAGTCCTCATTATTTGAGGACCTATCTTCAGACATTTCAGTATACTAGCAGATATATTATTGCTTTTAATTCAGTTTGAGTTAGTCGGGGACCTGTGCCAATGGCTCTCTAGTTCATGGAGTAGTAGAGACTTTGTCAGACTAGTTATCAGATTGTTAGTATATTGAGATTTCTAGTATTGTGGTCGTTTGGAGTGAGTATTTTCTTTGTATTTCCTATCATTTGATATGACAGTACCAGTGTTTTATTTATTTCACCTCAAAATTAGTTATTATATGTAGTAGCAGGCTCAAAGGGGTTACCTTAGGGCTACTTGTAGCCTTAAGCACCGTGTAATGCTCCGGAATGAGATTTTGGGGCATTACAATTGGGTACCACGCCTGTACGGATATTTATATATTGGATCGGGTACCACGCCGCTATGGATATGTATATATTAGATCGGGTACCACGTCTGTACAGATATTTATATATTGGATCGGGTACAGTGTCGGTATTGATATTTATATGTTGGATCGGGTACCACGTTGGTACTGATATTTATATGTTGGATCAAGTACCGCGCCGGAATGGATATTTATATATTGGATCGTGTACTATGCCGGTAGGGATATGTATATGTTGGATCGGGTACCACACCAGTGCAGATATTTATATGTTGGATCGAGTACCACGCCAATATGGATATTTATTTATTGGATCGTCTACCACGCCAGTATGGATATGTATATGTTGGATCGGGTAGCACACCGTTACGGAGATTTATATGTTGGATCAAGTACCATGCTGGTACGGATATTTATATATTAGATCGGGTACCATGCCGGTACGAATATGTATATGTTGGATCGGGTACCACGCCGGTATGATACATCAACATAGATTGTTCTCTACAGGTAATGACTATTTGCGCAAATATTAGTCCCATAGCATTTGTGTACATATTTGTGTTGATTTTGTGGATGTTTACAATATGGTTGATACTCTTGATGGTTATATGGCTTGTCTGTGAGCGTTGTTTGTACTGTTATTATTGTATCATTGAGAATTTGTTATATGATGATGTCTTTCTACTTGTTATTTTATTTATGTTGTGTACATGTTATTAAGTTGAGTTGGCCTATGATACCTACTAGTACATAATGGTTTGTATTGATACTACCCCGTACTCTTCTTTTGTTGAGTGCAGAAATTGTTCTAGAGGCTCATACATTATCTCACCTCTAGATTTTGATAGCTGATATTGATCCAAGGATGAGCACTCCGTCTCCAGGCTACCATGAGTCATCTTATTTGTTCTTGTCCATCTTTCAGGCAATGAAATATTCTTTATTTAATTTATTTTGGGATATCTCTTTAGACATGATCTTTGTTAGTAATTCTTGTATGATGACTTTTGGGTCTTGGTAATTTCAGTTAGTATATTATTTTGTTTCCGTGCTACTGATGATTAACTTCAAATTATTATTAAGATGGTTTTATGAAA
>NW_025843202.1:0-1471 GCF_002878395.1 Capsicum annuum | reverse complement strand
TTTCACCTGTCCTAATTCTATGTTTTTAAGCCTTTAGCTCGAGTTTAGCCTCCACCTGTATCAAATACAACTTTGGCTTCGAGGCTAGGATGAATAAATGAGAAAATAAATAAATAAATAAACAAAGACGACGAAATAACAAATGAAATTTTTGGGTCTTGTAGCTGCTTCAAATGGGTTTAATCCTTCTTTTTATTTTCTTCGACTCCTTGCGATCGTACTAATGGGCGTTCAAAGTCTTCTAAACTGGCGGGCCGCAATGGCCCATTGCGAAAATGTGGAAGGAAGGAGTCCATTCAGACTCAGAGAATAAATTCACATGCAAAAGAGAAAAAAAGGAAAATTAACACATATCTGCAATGCAAAGACAGAAGTAAAGAACTTAGCCTATGTTCGAAAGTTGACACCTAATGAATGACTAACTAAAAAAGACATGGGACGGCATTATGGCATATAATAAAATTCACATTAGTCTAATCTCTCTGTTTTTATTCGGGAACGACTAATATGTTGCTATGAGAATCTTTTGGCGACCTTGGATGCTACAAGAAATATGTCGTTCCAAGGTTCAGGAAGCTAAAAAAAAAATAACCTTATAGTTCACTCCACGTTTTTAGTAAATGAAGCAAACAAATTGTAATTCAAACATTACACAAGAAAAGTCCGCATAAAGTAAGAATAAAATATGAATGAACCAATTCAACAAGGATTGTACATAGATCGAATCTAACTGGGATAGCATGTGAATTACTAGCAGTAAACAAGCGCGTTATGCCAGAAATAGGGGAGAAGAGAACAATGATAACAAAACTCACTAGTGTATCCCAGGGAGGTAAACCAATTGGGTGTCATACTTGTTTGGAATTAAAAAAAAAGAACTTGCTTAACTAAACTTTACACATTTTTATTTATGCATTGTACAAACATGACAACAAAATTCTCAGAAAGGACTAAATCAGATTGCTAGATGAGATACGCGAGACAAATCAAGTTTTGACAGACAACGGCCTTAATTCGAAACCCCAGAAGATTTTCGAACATATTACTTAGGTGGAAAAATTAAAATATTGGCGTTTAGACATCATGGAAGAATGAAAAGATCTTCTCTTATCAAAACATTCGCTGGATATTCAATTTATTAAAGGATGTCGCATTCTTGAGAAAAGAAATCAGAGAAAGGAAAACTACTCAAAACGGACATTTTAAAGGATCGTCTTGACATCTTTGAAGGGTAAACCTACCGCTTCTTTTGACATTAGTCGTTAAAGACAACATGATGAAGTGTTTATCTTATTGAAACAATGAAAAGATAGGATGGACCAAACATGCGTAAGACTCCAAATATTTTCTATAAAAGAAAAATCAAACTGCTAGGCCACGATTTCGAATGGATAACTGCTAAAGTGAACAAAATTGTATCAAGAAAAGACCAAACAACTGGGAATGACACAAAATCAAAAACATAAATTGC
>NW_025843201.1:0-1065 GCF_002878395.1 Capsicum annuum | reverse complement strand
AAAAAAAAAATATTAATCACGCATGATCTGTATATTTTTAATTAATTTGGTTAGATGTTTCGGGGTTTTAGAGAAAAAAAAATTATAAAACAGATGTCATTAGATTCATATTTTTTTTATGGGGATTATCTATTGAAACAGATTTTGAACATTTCGAAACTTTGAGGAAAGGCAAGGCGCTTGCGGACTAACTATATTCGGATTCATTGGTTGGAGGTAGGTTATGGTTAATTGGAATTTAGACTCGACTTGATTATGTGTATGCTCCTAAATTGGATACTTGTGGATTGGTATTTGAACATGCTTGAAATTGTTGGTGTTTGGATTGTTGATTCGTGTATAAATGTTTATTGAAAATTGACTTAATGGAATTGTCTTATGACTTTAAGTGTACTTGTAAATTTGGTACAATGTGTTGTATGCTGTGAGGTTGTGTAAATTGATGTTGATAATACTTGTTTATATTTATATTGGATCCGGTACCATGCCGGTACGTTTATATTTATGTTGGATTGGGTACTACGCCGGTACGTTTATATTTATGTTGGATCGGGTACCACGCCGGTACGTTTATATTTATGTTGGATCGGGTATCACGCTGGAACATTTATATTTATGTTGGATCGGGTACCACGCCGGTACGATACATGAACATAGATTGTTCCCTGCAGGTCATGACTATTTGGGCAAAAATAAGTCTCATAGCATGTGTGTACATATTTGTGTTGATTTTGTGGATGTTTACAATATGATTGATACTCTTGATGGTTATGTGGCTTGTCTATGAGTACTGTTTGACCTGTTGTTGTTGTATTGTTGATTCATTGAAAATTTGTTATGTGATGATGCATGTCTACTTGTTATTTGATTTATGTTGTGTACATGTTGTTAAGTTGAGTTGGCCTATGATACCTATCGGTACATAGTGGTTTGTACTGATACTACCCTGTACTCTTCTTTTGTTGAGTGCAGAAATTGTTCTAGAGGCTCATACATGATCTCGCCTCTAGAGTTTGATAGCAGATCTTGATCCAAGGGTGAGCACTCCGTCTCCAGGCTGCCACG
>NW_025843200.1:0-1482 GCF_002878395.1 Capsicum annuum | reverse complement strand
TTGTGAGTGGCTGTTTATGAGTGTTTTGCTTTGTCCTTTGAAATCTCATGGACACTAGTTTGATTCATGTAAAGTCTCCATACATAGAGATGATGAAGAACAACTTCTTCTTTTTATGATCATCAACTAATGGTGCAAACAAGACCCCTTCACCACCATTAAAGTCCAAGGAAGTTTCTTCTTGGAGGAGTGTTTTATTGTCATCTGGATCCTTCCATGACAGGGGGTCAGGAAAAAAGAATTTCACGGATCTGAGGAAATCTCCCCATGGTCAGAATAAGAAAGTTCATCCTGAGAAATCTGGTCATGATTCAAGCCGGTATACATATCATTTTGCTATAGCTTCCTTTTCAAACTTAAACTGATGTTTTAATTTGCATTTGCTTGTCCAAATTAATGACAAATATTTCTTCACGGCAGAGACCTTAGCGTTCTAGTGTTGATTCAGACTATTAGAAGATTGACAAAGAAGAAGGTACAAATGGCTTCTAAAGTTTCAAGCATGCTACGGAATCAAGTTTCTGAAAGGGCTTCTGCTAAGGAACAAGCCAGCATATTACAGGCAAAACTAGATTCACGAACACGAAGATTGGAGATAGAAAAGAATGAGTTACAATCAGTACTGGAAAAGGAGTTGGATAGAAGATCCAACGATTGTTCTCTAAAACTTGAGAAATACCAAATTGGACAATATAGACTCCGTGAAAGGGTGAGGGAGCTTGTAGAATAGAATGTCTCTCTACAAAGGGAAGACTCTTCATTTAATGAGAAGGAAGTAGATAATGGAATCAAGATGTCATTTTCGGAGAAACACCTTGAAGATTTGTCTAAGAGAATAGAGCAGTGTCAGAGGAGAATCAAAATCTAAGGCAGCAGCTCACTCAGTTACAAGCGGAATATCGAGTAGCTCAAGACAATAGAGATTATGTCCGGGGAAACTACAAGGAAAACGTTAAAGAGCTTAAATCGGAGACTATGCTGATAACTATGCTAAGGGAGAAGCTCTATTCTGAGGAGATGGATATAAAGCAACTTCAGGCTGATCTAGCTGCAACAGTTAGAGGTAACGACATTCTCAAATGTGAAGTGCGAAATGTGCTAGACTCTCTTTCTTATGCCACACCCAAGTTGAAATATCTCAAGCTTTAGGTAAGCAGGCAATGTTAAGATCTCGTTGCAACGGAATAGTTTTTATTTTTCAACTTTGGATACCTCATCTTCATATATGATAGCCTGTTCGCATGTTACTCTCTCTGTATTAGCTTTCTACTTCTGTTTGATTTTAGGTTCATCTTTGTTCCATCTAAAGTTCACGATTTTCTTTATGAACTTGTATACATGAGTTGGTGGTATATGGCAGTCTTCTGTGACATATCTGATCGCCTTAATATGTAATCACTTGGACCAACCAAGAACATGATAAACTTTGTGATATCCTCAAACCCATTGATCTGATTGTGCTCTGATGTGGTAAAGTTACCC
>NW_025843199.1:0-1310 GCF_002878395.1 Capsicum annuum | reverse complement strand
CCTTGTTGTGAGTTGGTTGATATTGGTTTCAGACTTTGAAAAGTGAACTGATAATCGAAGCGTGTGTTAATCATTGATTGAGCATGAAATTAGGGGGTTGGGAATTGAAAGATTGATTTGGTGAATGTTGATTATTTTGTTAATTGTTGAACACGATAGTATCATGTTTAGGCCAAAATTGATAGGCAAATTCTAAGTTTTGGAGTAGGCAACTTGTAGGATTCTAATCATCGAATGTGTAAATGTTTATGTTGAGTGATTTTCTCCATTTTTATCGTATTTTATTAAATGTATTAATTTAGCCGGGGAATGCCCCGAGGCTCATTGTATTTATTCACCGAGGAATGCCCCGACATATTATGTCTTCAAAGGAGGTTTGCGATCAAGGCCCGAGGCATCGGGTAAAGCACGGGAGCATAGTTCAGGATTAGGGTAGTTTAGAATAGGATTTATTTTTCGCATTATTTTTATTTTTGGACTGTATAATTGGACTGGACACTATATTTTGGACTTGTTTTGTTTCATGTGTTTGATTGATTGCTTTATGTGTTTTTTTTATGTGGTTATACATTTGTAATGTCAAATTAGCCGATATGCTCCACCAAGCGACCGTGGTCGAACCACAGGATCGAGGGGTTCCTAACACCTTTCCCTCGGTTAACAGAATTCCTTAACCGAAATCTCTATTCGCAGATCAGTTATAAAGTCAAAACCGTTTTGAAAAGGATTTCCAAAGGTGACTTGGCACACCGGATTATGCAAAGTGGCGACACTGAGTTTTGAATATAAAAAGTCTCTTTCGAAACAAATCTCCATTTTGTCACTTAATAATAAAAACCCTTCGAAACTTCAAATTAATCCTTTTTTTTGGGAGTTAAAAAAAGGGATGTGACACATTGTCCTTTGTATTTGTTTTTGAGAAAGTGTCATAAATAACTATAATTTAGAATATAATTACGAATGTAGATACATTTCGTGTATCTATAAACATAATTATATTTTACTATATGAGATGCATATAAGTTGTGCCAATAGCAAAGTAATATTTAAGTGGTGAAAATTAATTATAATATGCGGGTATCCGCTAAAATGCACAAAATATTTATTTTGTCACCATATTAGAGCGTATATATTATGTATTTGTTGTGAAACCTAAATGTAACACATTTCATAATATTTTTGAAATTGTAACTATATATTGTAGTTTTAGTCAAGATATTTGTCACTTCGCCTTTGACGTAAATTTATGATTATAAATTTAACTGAGTTTTTCAATTATATTGAATTAGTTTGAGGATAAGACCGAATTC
>NW_025843198.1:0-1945 GCF_002878395.1 Capsicum annuum | reverse complement strand
CAAATTCAAATGAAATGCTAAAAATAATATTTAATTATTTTCTTAATTTTCATTTATAAAATTCTGGTGTTTGAACAACTCCATATCTATTTTGAGGTTCACATTAAAGTTCATATTTTTCTACTTTTATTGATTATAAAATTGGGATACATATATTGAAAAACATTTAAAGCTCCAAAGATATTGTTTTACTAATATCATAATAACCAATAGAAAACATGAAAGATTTTCTTAAAATATAATTTATAGTACTTAATTATGAAGGTTCATGTTTTAATTGATCTTCCCATCTTATTTTATCTCAATTCGTTCATACATAAAAGCTAAAACATATACACTCGATGGAAACTTAAATTAGTTTCCTTATGAAAACTTTTATATTATATAGCCGGAGTTCGAGCGTTGAGAATGAAAAAAATCTTCAGAAGATGCTTTTTCTTTTAATGATCTTTATTCTACGATTTTACAATTCTCGATAAGCAGTACTTCTTTTTTAAAAATCATTCTAAGCGAATATACAATAAATATAAATATATTAACTTCTGTTTGTAAGTTGTCAACTAATTTGTATGCAAGGATGAATTATAGTAGTTTAGTTCAACCTAAAATATAAATAACGAAAAGATAATCAGACACGACTTAAATACAAACTAGTTGAGGCATCAAAATGACATGAAATATCGAGTGAAAAAAAGAGAAAAAAAATTTAATTATTCACATAACATAAAGTACTTTCCACAACTATAATAGCTTAAAATATGAAACATCCACTGAAAAAAAAAGAGGTATGAATTTATTAGTTATACACAGTGTAAAAATCTTTTCATAATTATTATAACTCAAGATATAAAGCGGATATGAAGTATCGGATGATAAAAAAATAGAGATAAGGATTAAATTATCGCAAGGTATGAAGATATTTCTACCGTTATTATTACAACTTAAGATATATTAGTAAGTTAAATATAATATTAACCAGGCCATGTCATCAATTGATTCTTTAAAAGAAATTTATTCATAGTCGAATAACCTTTTTTTATATACGATGGTGAATAATATTTTAACTCGGGAGATAAAGATAAGACTAGTCAAAATTAATTATATTTCATTTAATACTGGACCAAATGTGGGAGTCCAGAGCCTAAAAGGCAAGTTTTTTTAGTCAAAATTTCAAAAGGGCACCCCAATACTATAAAATTTCAAAAGGGACAAGGTAAACACAAGTGTTTACCTTGTCTTTTAAGAAGTTAACGTCGTCAGTGTAAATGTTAGAATGTAAGGTACAATGGTGAGTTTACCTTATTCTAAAAAATTTACCTTTTAGGCTCCGCACTCCCAAATATGGTATTCTACCAAATTTAGAGATTTATATTCAGTGTCGAATTAGGATACTAATAAATACAGTGACTAATAATATGCAACAATTTCTCAATCAATACTTTACTCGTTTTGTTAAATCCTTTTCCAAATAGAAAGAGAATAAAAGTTTCCTTAATTGGTTCTCTAATTATTTCTATATATGTGTTCACTATTTATTCTTTTTTTCTTCACATCTCAAGATTTTTTTATACTTTGTTCTTTACAGAAATTGCCCCTTTTATCTCTCTCAAAACTTTGATCATGAAATCCTACAAAAGAATATCAAAGAATACTTGTGTCAGATTGTACCATATTGGGGTACATAAGAGAAAAAATGGGAAATTTTGTGCTGAAATTAAACACCCATTGAACAAGAAAATGATTTGTTGGGTACTTTGGTTACGGCTGAAGACGCTTCAAAAAATTACGAGTCTAAGAAGCTTGGATTCGAAGAATTAGTGATGGCTAAAAGTGCAAAAAATGGCCAGATTTCAGAAAAATCTGATCAAGAATCTTATGTTACTGATGAGTTTGAATAAAAATCGTCAATGAGTGTTGATGAGAATACGAATACATCAAATGGGGT
>NW_025843197.1:0-1228 GCF_002878395.1 Capsicum annuum | reverse complement strand
AACCTTCTCCCCCGGACGTTCAGTTCGAAGAAAATCCTTACCTTTCCTCATGTAATTATGATGGACGAGGTATCACAGAATGGAATATTGATGGTCTGGCAGAACATCAGATCTACAATAAGCTCCATGAAATTGCTGTGGCCATCACGGCCTATAAAATTAAAGGTTCCTCTGACAAAGGAGCCGCCACCATGGTTGTCTCAGGTTTTACTGGTATGATAAAACACTGGTGGGATAACTATGTCTCTGAGGATGAGAAAAATCTCATTTACAATGCTACCACTCTCGAGTCTGTAGCCCGAACCGTTAATGGCCAAGAGACTATAGTTCAAGAGGCACAAGAAGACGCCTGTGCAACTCTTCTTTATCACATAGCTAGACATTTTGTAGGAGAACCTAAACTCTTTCAAGACAGAAGTCTAGAAATCCTTAATAATCTTCGCTGCAAAAACCTTGCAGACTTTCGATGGTATAAGGATACCTTCCTGGTCAAAGTTATGATCAGGCCTGACTGTAATAATGATTTCTGGAAAGAAAGATTTATTAGCGGTCTTCCTCCGTTGTTCGCCGACAAAGTTCGAACAAAACTTAAGGATAGATTCGAGGGTCAAATTCCTTATAACGTTCTTACCTACGGTGATCTAGTAAGTTTCATCACCACCACAGGAATAGAACTCTGTACGGACCTTAAGCTTAAACAACAGCTTAAGCAAAACCATAAATACGGTCTGACAACCTTCTGTCACGACTACGGCTTCACGGACCTCAATGAAAGCAGGAGGCATAAAAGAAAGCCTCCAAAGCATCATAAAAGGTCTTATCCTAAACGTAAGACTTCCTATCCCTATAAGGAATCAACTAAACCTCGTCGAAAAACCAGACGCAAGGTTTCCTCAAAATCCAAAGATACTTGTTGGACTTGCGGCAAAACAGGCCATAGAGCCAAAGATTGCACATCAGGCAAAAAGAAGAAAATAAATCTTCTTGATTTGACTGATGAAACCAAAGAAAAGCTCTTCTCTATAATGGAAGATCCCTCCGAAGCATCTGACTCTTATTCCTCATCCGAGGATGGATACAGCGACAAAGATTACATCAACGCCGCTTACGAGTCCGATAGCTCCCAATCCGGGCAAGATTGTGAGTGCAATAGCACTTTCTGCACCTGCACCCGCAGACATTATTGTTAATATTTAGTTATGTTCAGTATTAAACCTTATGGCCTCTC
>NW_025843196.1:0-1127 GCF_002878395.1 Capsicum annuum | reverse complement strand
GAACTCTTAGTCGAGCTGATGGCGAGATCGATTTTTTGTTCGAGGTTCAAGAGGAAGGAGAGGAACCACCGCCCAATGGTGCTTTTACGAAAGTATGGTCACCGGTGGCTAATACCTTCTCGAGACTATCGAACCTGAAATCCACTTTCCATCGCTCTTTTTAGGTTGGCATAATATAGAAAGAGAGTGCCAAGAAAGAACACATACCTATCACTTTTGGAAGGTTTGGAACCCTTACTCAACATAGGGTCCAAAAACCCAACATACCCTTTTTTAGAGCGTATAAGGGGAAAAGAGCTCTTGCATCGTTAGCCATTTTTCAGCATTTCCTGCCTGAATTGTTGACCATCACCTGACCTCACATAGGAGGCCCCGCGCCGAGTGATTCTCCCCCAAAAAAGTCTATATGTGATGTTCCGAAAATAGAAACATGTGATTTAGTAAATTAGAACCCATTGTGGGGCAGGGAACAACTATCAACTAGTTTGAAAAGTTCTTCCATTTAGTAATGGAAGTCATCCGTTGTCACTTTCATTGGGTATGGTAGAGAGGCTTGAGAAGGTGGACAATCCTTCAGTGAAGACCTAATGAGAGGCTGAATTCAAACACACCCAAAATCCACAAGAATCGTACAAACATCTATAGAGCGTAGCAAGGAACCTTGGCTTCAGCTCTCGTCACCTCACTCAATCCTACAGTGGAAACTCGAGTCGAGGCGCTGCAAGCGAGCAAAGAAGCACTTCTTGTAACCAAAACAAAAACCCTATGGATCCGAAATTGTTCTGGACCACGCCGCTAGATTGAGACTGCCACCTTCCTATTTGAGTAAGGAATGAATATCGGACCCTACTGACGTTCAATCGACGACCGGGCCTAGTGGTGCTTGCGGCTTTTCCTATTTCGGCTTGGATTGAAAATACTGGACAGGAAAGGAAAACAAACTGTCTAGCCTTTCAAGCCTTACTATACTAAGTAAAGGGGGATGCGTTGTTAGCTGCTTTAACCCTACTTCTGCTCAACATCGATCCTCTCACATACTTCCTCAAGCAGCGGAAGACTCAATGCCCAAGCAGTTACACGTTGTTGATTTCAGACTCCTTCGGTAGAGCCAACAACCATTCAGTGAA
>NW_025843195.1:0-5510 GCF_002878395.1 Capsicum annuum | reverse complement strand
TTCAAGGCTTCCTTTTCTCAATGGAAGCTATGTCTATGAGCTCTCTAAAAAGAGACATTTTTTCCAAAATAAAGTTTGAACCAAGAATATGTTTAGGGGTGAGCATAAATTCAAAAATTCACTCAAAATTAGAATGATGCTGAACAAGGATCTCATAGGAATCTCAAAGAGTAATTAAGCAAGTCAAAGACTAATTTGCAGAGCAAGAAATTGGTAGAATTAATGAGGACTAAGGGTCTAAAAATTCAATAAGATCACTGATAAAAGTATAAGTGGGTATTATGGGTGTTGGTGGTGGTTCTCCACTAAGAAGAGCCAGCCGGCCATTGCTGGTGGTGGCTACGACGTCTTCCAATGTGACTCATAAGAAAATTTTTTGAGAGGCCCCAATATTTTCTTCTGATGATCAACCTTTTGATTTAATGATACTTCTATATTTGCTTAATTTGAATGTATAACTAGTATCTTTTGCAGCTCTTGAACCTCAGACTAAGCTAATTTTTAATTGCTTATAATTCACCATATAATACCTTAATCTAAATAACAATTTGACTGAATACATCTACACTTTAATTATTAGTGAAAAAAGAGAAATTATGTAAATCCAAGGTATTGAAGGTGTTTAACAGGGCCTTTCTGGGTAATGATTTTGAGGTTTTAAGTGGAGGAACAAGTATTACAGGGAAAAGTTATCACAGACAAAATGGCACTTATCATGGCACTCATCAAGAAGACTGTGTGAGAAATATAATAGAAGAATATTATTAAAGTATTGTGTCTACATTATTACATTGAGGCCCTATTTAAAGACACTACATTCTAATCCTTTTCCTAAAAGGACACTACATTACAATTCTTTTCCAAGTAGGATTGTATATGCTATTCCTATTCCTACTTATATTCTAGTACCCTACCTCAAGCTGGCGCATAGGAGGCATATGTTCTAAACTTTTTAGGGATGTAATTGATACGAGGATCGGTGAGGGACTTGGTGAAGATATCTACAAAAATAACTGATAAGGACTATTGTGGATTCTTGGGAGACCTCAGTTGAAAAGGAACAAACTAAAAGAGTGGTAGGAGTAGTAAACATCATCAAAAAATCAATATATCACTAGGAAATTACCAAAAACTGGTATAAAATATGTGGGTTATCTTGAAATCAAGAGATGAGTAGATCTTGAACAAAAAAGTCACAAAAAAACTGGTTGTGCTCACGCGCTGGATGATTAGATTTGATGGCTGAAAAGTGGTCACAATCTGAAAAAAATTATATGGATAGGTTTGGAATTACGGCATAACCCTATTGATAAAGAGAATTATATGGGTAGGGTCGAAATGATGGCATGACCGTAATAAGAAATAGAAATTATATGGGTGGGTTCGGAATGACTGCACAATCGTACTGAAAAATAGAAATTATATGGGTGGGGTCGGAATGATAGCACGACCCTACTGAAAAAGAGAAATTATATGGGTAGGGTCAGAATGATTTCATGACCCTATGCAAATCAAATTTAAGGAGACACTAAAAATACACACAAAACTATGCAAATCAGATCTGAGAAGTCACTGAAAAGATGCACGATGCTATGCAACTCAGATATGCAAAAGTAGTTCAGAAAAATGTGCGATACTGTACAAATCAGATATGAGAAAGTAGTCACTGGAAAATATAGGGTGCTACAAAAATCAGATATGAGAAAGTTGTCACCGACAATATGCAGGGTGCTATAAAAATCAGATATGATAAAGTAGCCACCCGAAAGATGCATGGTGCTACATAAATTAGATATGAGAAGCCACCAAAATGAAGCACGATGACCTAAATTTTGCTAACATGATCAATGGCCAGGCGGGATGCATATATATGAGTAATAGCAGCTCGCCGGCAGAGGCAACTCTTAGATTCTCTCCCAAAATCGTAGAGGTTCTAATACCCTATGAGAAATATAATAGAATAATATTATTGAATTGTTGTGTCTATATTATTTCATTGAGGAAATATTTATACACACTACATTTCAAGCCTTTTCCAATAGGACACTATATTACAATTCATTTTCAAGTAGGATTCTATATGTTATTCCTATTTCTACTCATATTCTAGCAGATTGGATATCAATGAGTTTACTGTACCATATAAGGTAGCTCTTTTGAAAAGTGTTATAGAAGTGTTGGAGAAGTTTTTAGGAATATCAAATATAGAATCAAAGATTGCACCAACGTGAACCTTTATGTAATGGTTTTGAGTCTGTTAGAATTTCTTGTCGGCAAAGGAGATGGAGGAAAATTCTATTAAATATACAGTTTAGGTATTTGTACAGAGAAACCTGCCAGACTGAGTGGTTGAAAAGGTTAACAATCTTCTCTGGCTGTTTTCAAGGGAGGAAAGGGAGCTCCCTTATCATCAATAAGGGTCATTTGGAACCATTTCGATCCATTTAGGACCAATTTCATTAAAACTAAATTGTTTGTCTTCAAGTAAATTAGGGTTATCTATAAGTATAGTTTCTCTAAATCTTACTTAACCCTACATTGACATAGAGGTCTCTAACTAAACTGAAAAGACTGGAGAAAGCTGGATCTAATGCAAGTGCAACAAGTCTTGACATAAACCAGTTGCTAGTGTTGTTTTTTGTTATCTTGTTGACTTTATTTATTCTATTTTCGAATGAGCAAAGCCATACAAATTATTGTGGCACTTATAATTACAGAGCATTTGATGCTTAATACAAGCAATTGCTCAAATATGCTTCTTGGTATTTAATCTATATCTGGAATAGCAAAAGGCCTGCTTTTATTAACAAGTTAGTGATTCTGGGATATGATTGCGAAATATCCTCCTATGTGATGAGAAGTAGCATTTCTCTGAGGTACTCAGGGAAAAGATAAATGGATGGATAAGAGATGGAAAGTCAAAAGTTTTCTACAAGGACAACAGTAAAGATTAAACTAAAGTACTAAAATACTGATAATTGTACGCTCTGGTCAAGCAAACCTAAAACTAAACTGAGTTACTGATCGAATTAATGGACTGTGACTGAGACAGTAACTAAAATGATAACTGAGACTGTAACTAGAACTATAATTGAGACTATAACTAAGACTGTAACTGAGACTGTAGCTGAGCTCATATTGAAGTTGAATACTGAGTTCTAATAACCAAGTAACTGATAGTTATGATTACTAATAACTGTTATTGATACCTGGGTGACTGTTTCTGATAGTCATGATTTTGTAGAACTGAACTGAGTTCTATATTGCTGTATTTGACAGTCCTAATTTTGTAAAATTGAACTGAGTTCTATATTGAGTCTAAAACTGAAACTGAAACTGTGGGAGTGTTTATCTAACCGACATACCCCGATTATGAACTGATTAAGGGTCTAACCTATAAACCTAGTTGGAAGGGTGTTAGCACCATGCCAAGGGATACTAATAATGGATATGAGTTAACCCTCTCTGGTAGGAAGATATTTTATCAAACCTCTTTGGTAGGAAAACTCGTACGAGATATATCAACCCTAGTCTAGGAGGAATATATCTCAACCTACGCTGGATACATAGTTCTATAATGTAGGGATTGCTACTAAGGGTCAAACCCTCGGTTGGCAGAAATGCCACCATCCCTGGGTTCGCTCGGTGCTGATTCCTACAATCAACTGAATAGATACTAAACTGATTTTTAGACTGTACTAGGTTTGACTGAACTATTACTGATCGTGCTATCTAACTAAGCTGAACTAAGTTCACTGAGTTCTATAACTGACTGAGTACTATTGTTCGTGACATTACTAAGACTAATTTGTAGCTACTGTAATTCTAGGTTAACAACTAGATTATCGGGTATTGAATACTCCCAGGACTCGATAGCATTGAAAGTAAAATATGGCATGATCATGAACTTGAACATGGGAATATCTTAAACATGGGATCATAGGATGATTACATTACCAAGATCATGAATTAGGGAATTCACATGTTTTTCGCTTGAAATATGATACAAGCATTTCATCAAAACATGTAAAGTTCATAACATGAATGTAAGAATGTCTTAAACACGAGAGAATAATAGAGTTACATGGAAAAATTCATAACTTGGGGATTCATCTTGAAATTTACTTAACATGATATGGGAATTTCATCAAACATGTGGAAGGCATGAATTTAAAACATGGGAATATTGCTAAACATCATGAATTTAGGTTCAATCATGGAATTTACTTGACTAAAGCATGGGAAATTCAAATTTATAGCATGAGGAATTTAACATCTTGAATGGAATCACACATGGGCTAATTTGAATTAAAACCTCCATGAAAACATGAAATTCAATCTTTTTTGAACATACAAAATACCATAATAATGGAAAATTCATTCTTTAATTAAAAGAAAAGAGTTTTTGGACTCCATGGGTGAAAGAGGATCCATGGATGAACTCCCACATAACTTAAATCTTTAATCTTGAAGGAGAAACACAATCTTGAAAGCACTCTTGAATTAGAAAATGTGAGTTCTTGCTTTTGTTGAAGAAATATTGATGTTCTTGGTGTTCTTAAGGAGGATAGGGTTTTTCTTTGATAGAAAAGATGAATAATTGAGTGTATATTGCTTTTGGTGGCTGAAATTAAGTGTTATGGGCAGATTTGGGTGAGGAAAAGTGACCAAAGTGCCCCTAGACCTTTTATAAACTGAATTAGCATGTGAAACAATTCCGTAATACGCTGGCCAATGCATCGCTTCCCTATCGCATCGGCTTACTGCCTCGCACGAAAAATACCCTTTTTGCTCGGGTATCGAATTTAGGTGAAATTAGTATCGTTGGAAAGCTAGTTCAATTATACAATTTAGTGGGTGTTGATCTGCAAAATTTTATGTATATAAAAATTTATACAAGTTTAAAGTAGACCCTTATAGAATCAAATGCCAAACTTTGGACGAATCAAAGGCTTTAAGCTCAACTTTGTTCTAAGTGATTCTTATGAACATTTTTCACCTCAAAAGCAAATCAAACATGAGGATAAAGATCATGAAACTTATATTAACATGGAAATCATTTAGGTTATAGCTTATACATATAGGAATGACAATTCAAAGAGTAGCCCGAAAATGCGGGGTATTACAAGTATATTGAGAATGATGTTTTTCTATGAATTTTCATGAGTTTAAAGCATGGGTTTTTAAGCCCCTAGTTTGAGTCTTGAAATTTCAAGAAGATGTTGCTTTTAAGAACCCTATGACTAGCATATATTTAGATTTTTTAAAAAATTTAATCTTTTGATCCTCACCTTAGATACGAAATCCATATTACAGTTTTTACTATGGTTTACAAAAAAAAGATTAGTTTTGATTACAGTTTAAAATAGACAGATGCATAACTGGTTTTCATTATAAGCCTTTATGCTAGTTTTAAAATGGATTCCCTACAAAATGAGCATACAGATTAAAGGAAGTAGTATTTATCACCGAGTTGGGTATGTGTCTGTAACGCCCCAGAAAATGGGTCT
>NW_025843194.1:0-1998 GCF_002878395.1 Capsicum annuum | reverse complement strand
AACCTTGGATACATGTGAAGTTGGCGACTTGTCGTAGAATAGAGCGAGGTGTTCAATTGAAGTTGCTGCTTTAAATTTTGATTTTGCTTCACTTCCAAATGCCTCAAAATAGCACCAATCAGGTATATCAGTTGTACTAACAATTAGAGCAAGGTTGCATACTGGGTTCCTACCAGCTGCCGCAGCAAACTTGTCTGCTGCCTACACGGGTACATTTTTTTATCAACTTAGACACTTCATACGTATATCATTGATATGAAGAAAAATCATATAAGCATCATATATTTTCTTTTAGAGGATTGATTTTCCAAATATTCAATCAACTAATAGTTTTTATCTCAAATAATTACTTATTTTCTTAATTTTACTTTTTTTTTCCCAACTTAAAAACTTTATAAAATACTAACTATTAGTTGAATGACAATGATAATAGAATACCTATTTTACTTCTTTTCTCATTAGTTTCCGGGAACTTCATATATTCAACATATCCGACCTCCCTTAAATCAACCTTAAAATTTCCAATAGATTAACCTCTTGACTACGTGAATCATTTTGTTTATTTGAAGGAAAAGAAGATCAGTGTGCAAAATATTGTATGAACACTGAGGTTAAAGAGAAGATATTTACTTCACACATTGATTTGCAGCAAGCTGTCCCTGACAACCACAACTGCATATGGAGCATGGTACAATTGTTTTGTTGTAGAAAACAGACAATGAAACACAACATGTTGGAGAAGATGATGCTCTATACTGGGAGTAGGTACAAATAACGTCCCACGTAGCTGCAATCATCACAGACAGATTAAAAGTTGAAAGATATCAGTGAACTAAAGTTACAGTATGGCAACGAAAGATTGATCGAAGCTTAGTTTACTTACCAACTGGTTTAGTCTTTCGACGTCCTTTATCTATACTGAACTTGCTTGGAGGGACTGGAAAGGGCTGACCACATGTATATCTACGAATCCCAAGTGTGAATTTTTCAGGTATACGAGGACCGGATCCATCATCAGAAGCAATTCCAATGCCCATCTCAAAAGAAGCACCATATCTTCCGATATCCTGAGTCATGGATGTCAACACTTCACCCTTGCAGCAATTTGTAGTCTGCATATTATACGAAACTCCCGGAAGGAGGTCAACAATCATGAGCTCTTTCTCACAACATTGTGGGTTTCCTCTGAAGACAGAACAATCACCTTACTCTGTAGTTTCATCACCCCGCATATCCCATATTACTTCCTTACCATGCCAGCTCCAGCTTAACTTCCAAACAAGTTGCTCTACATGGCCGAAAAGTTAATAGTTGAAGATTGAGACTCTAATTTGGGATAGACAAAAGAGTTCAAACTTAGAAAGAACGTTTGCCTATTTGTCTCTATTTCCCATTGAATGAGATATGATGTTGCAGATAAAGTTTTTGAAGGATGTAAAAAAATGACAAGTAGTGGCAGAGAATCATTCTCATGGAGTAGCTTTTCTTGAGTTCTTAGAGCAGGAACATCCATTTATGATTTTGACAGTTCTTAACAACAATCCTGTTATGTGTGTTTACTTTGTTAGATATTGCATGCATATTTCTGGTGACTTTAGCATTTTAGGTTTCTGGTTTTTCTGACTACTTAAATTATTTATATACAGAGACTTTCGGTCCCGACCATCGTCCAATAGTGGAGTTTGCTCTTCATAATATCCAAAAAATGAAGCTTCTCCAGAAGATTCAGCAGCAATATTTTAACACAAACAAATAAGCTTTGTAGAAAAATGACAATACAGCAATGCCACAGGAGATGCATTATCAGTGGTAGGGAATACCGACGAAGCTAAAAACAAGTGTGTCAGAGGTGCCAATGATGGAGATCAACTGAAAAACAAAGGCGTTAAAGTAGCCATCTCTGCAGAAGTAGACAAGTAGAAGAACAAGAAAGGTAAAAAGCTTAGAGGGGCAAAACGACAGTTAAAAGAGAATCAAGAAGCAACCAACCACGGCTTC
>NW_025843193.1:0-1342 GCF_002878395.1 Capsicum annuum | reverse complement strand
AACGGGCGAAACAATGTAGAATGCGCATTTTTAGGCCAAATTGGTGTGCTATAGCCCCCAATTTTGGGGGTAGGCTCGAGGTCTAGGTATGTTGTGGGTCCAAAATGGACCAGGGTGTGCCAAGGAGGTTGGGGATCATCCCAGTATGGTCTGTATAATTTTTCATTGCCATTTAGGTGGACAAATTAGCGAAACAGGAATTTTTGGGCTAAATCGGTGTGCTATAACCCTCGGTTTTGGGGGTGGGCCAGAGATCCGAGAGTGTTGTGCGCCGAAAACCAATCGGGGCATGCCAAGGAGGCTGGAAAATATCCCAGTATGGTCAGTTTAATTTTTTGTGGACATTTGGGTGGATAAAAGGGCGAAACGGCGCAAACGGAGAATTTTCGGGCCAAATCAGTATGTTATAGCCCAACGGTTTTAGGGGTGGGCCCAGAGTCCGGACATGTTTTGGGCCAAAAATTGACCGGGGCATGTATGGGAGGTTGGGGATCATCCCAGTATGGTCCGTTTAATTTTTTGTAGCTACTTTGGTAGACAAAAAGACAAAATGGCGCGAATGGGGTATTTTTGGGCCAAATCTGTATGCTATAGCACACATTTTTGGGGGTGGGCTCGGCCTATGGGCCTGTTGTCGGCCAAAAATCAATCGGGTCTTGCCAAGGAGTTGGGAACGTCCCATTGTTGTTCATTTAATTTTTTGTGGCTATTTGGGTGGACAACCGGGTGAAACGACATGAATGGGGTATTTTAGAGCTAAATCGGTGTGCTATAGCCCACAATTTTAGGGGAGCCTAGGGTTCGAGCGTGTTGTAGGCCGAAAATCGATCGAAGAGTACCAGGGAGTTTGGGTGTCATCTCAGTGTGATTCGTTTTATTTTTTTGTGGCCATTTCAGCGGACAAAGAAGCAAAACGGCGCAAAGGGGGCATTTTTGGGCCAAATTGATGTGCAATACCCCACGGTTTCTAGGGTGGGCCCAATGTCCGAGTGTTCTGTAAGACAAAAATTGACCGAGGCATGTAATGGAGGTTAGGGATCGTCCCAGTGTGGTCCATTTAATATTTTGTGGCCATTTGGGAGGACAAACGGGCAAAACGGTGCGTAATGGTCATTTTCAGGCAATATCGGTGTGCTGTAGCCCACGATTTTGAGGGTGGGCCCGGGTTCCATGTGTTCTGTGGGCCAAAAATCGACCAGGGCATGCCAGGGAGGTTGGGGATCATCCTGGTGTGGTCCGCTTAATTTTTCAGGGCCATTTGGGTGGTTAAACGGGTGAAACAATGCGAACGAGGCATTTCAGGAGTTATCCTGGGGTTCGAGCGTGCTGTGGGCCAAAAATT
>NW_025843192.1:0-5067 GCF_002878395.1 Capsicum annuum | reverse complement strand
TGTATTATTCCCTCAACATATACAACACACAACCTCCATTAAAGGACCATCAATACACTCTCCATTTTTGGATTTCAGGGGAGAAACACTACATACACCAAAAATACTCTCCATATCCTCATGAACACACACACAGACGCATACACACATATTACACATCGGAGAAAAGGGGAATTCTCAAAGATAAAAAAAAATATGCACAAAGTAGAGAGAGACATCAACAAATATCATCATCCTCCATTTTCTTTCATCTTCCAAAAATATACACACACTAAAATCGTGACTACACACAGAGAATAGCACTCCATCTTTGAACACTTCATTTTTCTTTCCTTTTCTTCTTCTTGGAACACACAATTTCCATGGAGAGAGTTAGAAATTGAGAGAGATAGAAATTGAGAGAGAATGACAGATTGAGTAAGACAGAGAAAAGAGAGCTTGAGGGAGAGAAACAGCGAAAGGAGCTCTATTCCGGTGGTTGAAAATTTGGGGGGTAGGATTGTTTTTTTTTTTTTGGTTTAATTTTACTTTTTATTAAAAATAATCACATGATGGACCAACCCATCTTACAAAAAATTCATCCCTCCCATTATTCCCATACCCGGCCCAACCCAAAAACCAAAATAAAACATTTAACATGAGTAGGGTTTCTAAAATCAAAAGTTTCCTAAACCATATTTCAGCTCCACCGCCTCTTGCACTACTGTTTCGCTTCCTCCCGTTGAAGATGATAATCGATCTTGTAAATCCTTCTTCATGGTATCGTGTTTCTTTCAGCTTACAGAGGTGACTGAAATCTCTTCGAAATTTTACTCTTTTGTTTCCGATTCCCTCTAACTATTGATACTCTCCTCTTCTTAGCTTCATTCTTCAATCTTTGCAAAAATTGAATATTGTTTTGCATCTAAGAAGACCTGATCTACAGAGTATACCAGCTAAGTATGTTATCTTCTTATTTTGTCCCCTCACCTTTTCTGGATCTGCTTTGACCGCATCTTTATTTGCTTGTACGATTTGAAGATCAATGGAGAATTGATGTCGCATATATTTAACTATCCGACTCCATCTCAGGTATTTGCAGCTCTATCTGGGTCATCTACACTTTCTTGATACTGTGCACTAGTTACTGCTCACACTTAGTAATCTAACCCCTTCTTGTTTTGTTTGTATTCCAAAACAAAAAACCTGATAGATTTGAAGAGCAAGTAATTATTGATGTCAGATATAATCAGCTATCCGCCTCCATCTCAGGTCTTTTCAGAACCCTATGGTCCATCTACACTTTTTTGATGCTGTGAACTAATTTCTGTACAAGCTTAGTAAAACATGCACTTTCATTGATGATACATACTTCTGTATATAAATTACATGTAAACTATGAATCTTGAATGTTTTCCTGTTCCTTATTATCTTACTGGTATGATCCTCAAGCATGGCCTTTGCCATTTGTCACTATTTAAGATTGCTTTACCTTTTTTCCCTAATTGCTGATAGCTTGTGATGATGAAAGCACCTGTGTCTATTGCTAAATTAGCTAAATAATCAGCTAATTGATTTCTCTCTCTATATATATGTTGATACTGCACTTGCTTGTTTTGCATGAAACTGTGTATCTGCTTGACTGTGTTTGCTATGCTCCATGGACACAACCAAACATTTGTCAATACCTTCTGCATTAATAGGGAGTCCGTCTGAATGATAATCTTATTGTGCTACAATTGTGAACAATGCTTAGCTGCCTGTAGAATTGCATTACCCTAGACTATCTGCATAATGTTGTGGTTCTCCCTTAGCAAATAAGACATCTCCACTTTATTCCTCAAACAAAAAGCATAGGAATTTCCTCCATTCTCTCCTCTTACATCTCCATCAGTATTTTATATTTTACCCAGCCCTCCTAAGGTGTCTTCCACAGTACTATTATAGCCTTCACTCTTATTTGCATTTGCTCAGTTCTGCAATTATATGTGGCCATTCTGTTGGGAATTCCATTTGTGGTTTCCCGACCTTCAACAGCTTTCTAAAATTCCTTATAACATTATATATGATCCTCAATCCTGTAGTTTCCTTATCTTCATGTTTCTTCCTGTTCCTTCTTCTCCACAATTCCCACAGAATCATGCTAGGAATTGCAAAGTAGTAAGGCTTTTCTCTTCCTTTTACTTCAGCATTCCACCATCTTAGAATTGTTCCCCTTAGAGTCAAACTGTGAACATGAATACCTTCATAAGAAGAAAAATAGGACCAAGTCCTATTAGCTTGGTAAGAATTCTTGAATACATGAGAAAATGTCTCCACTTCTGGGGCATTACAACACCAGCACTTAGATGGCCCCTACATCCCCATCTCATAATAGTATCATCTACAGGAATTCTTCTTTTCCACAGTCTCCACATGAAAAAACTAATCTTAAAAGGTACTCCTTTCACCCATATCTTCTTGAAAATGTTTTCTATCCCCTCCCTATTCCTTATATACTGCCAGGTTGATTTAACTGTAAATAATCCTTTAGAATCAATACTCCATATAGGCCAGTCCTCCTCTATTCCTATTGGAGGGATGATTTTGGTAAGAACATGATCTGCTACTTCATCAGTGAATAACTCTCTATCAATTGTTCATCCCATGTATCATTTCTCATGTAAAAAATAGGGCACCCTAGGTTAATGAAAGGGAATTCTCTTATCAAAATAACAGTAGCCACTTCTGCTAACACCCTTACTGCATGAGATACTCCTTTGTGCATATAAATTGCACTCTTCTCCTTGTTTATTTTTTGTCCTGATATTTCCTCATATTTATCCAAATCTGTAATGACCAACTGTAAATTTTTCACTTCAGCTTTGCACAAGATGATCATATCATCTGCAAATGCAAGGTGATTTAATTTTGGACTTTCTCTCGGCATCCCAAACATCCTGAAATCCTTCTTCTTCAGTTTCTTCAGTGCTCTTGATAAAACCTCTGCTGCTATTATAAACAAAGTTGGTGACAAAGAATTCCCCTGCTTCAACCCTCTTGTAGATCGAAAAATCCTTTAGGCTGACCATTCAAAAGTATTGAATACCAATTATTTTTCAATAGTCTAAAGACCATGTCTATCAGTACCTCTGAAAAACAAAATGATCTCAATATCTTTGTTAAAAACAACCATTCTACTCTATCATAGGCTTTCATCATGTCAAGCTTCAACACCATGTTAGGTGACTTCCCTCTCTTTCTAATTTTAGACACAATTTCCTACACTACCAAAACATTTTCAGTAATACTCCTACCTTTAACAAAACCTTCCTGTTCCAGGGATCAAATGCGGTAAAATTCCTTTTATCCTTTCATGAACTATTCTTGAGAAAATCTTATTGAAAAAATTACTAAGTGAAATAGGCCTCATGTCTAAGAAATTATTCACTACTAACTTCTTTGGTAACAATACCAAATTAGTATGAGTAATAAATCTAGGAAGTTGAAATCCACAAAAGAAAGATTTTACCATTTTATGGATGTCCTGCTTAATGATTTCCTAAGCATCTTTGTAGAATGCCGTTGTCATCCCATCTGGTCCACCTGCACTATCTCTATTCAGCCCCATCACAACATTTTTGACCTCATCCTCATTAGGAATTCTCATTATTTCTACATTTTGTTCATCATTCACCAATTCTGGTATTTTCTCCGGCATGCTAAAATCATCTGCATCATTTTGTTTGGTAAACTATTTCTGGAAAAAATTAACTGTAGCTTCTGCAATATCTGGTACTTCTTCCAACCGTTGTCCATCTTCATTTTGTATCTTACTGATCCTGAGCCTGCTTCTCCTTCCTTTCACAATAGTGTGAAAAAATTTGGTGTTTCTCTCTCCATCTTTGAACCATTCATACCCAGCCTTTTGTCTCCAGTAATCTTCTTCCCTTTTTAATTGCATATTCAGTTCAGCATGAGCTTTAAACAAATTAGCTCTGTTCAATCCACTAGGATCCTCCTCCAATTGTTTTTCTCTTACCTTGATAATATCCTCCTTTCCTGGAAAATATCTCTTTACTCCATTTAGTTAAAGCTGACTTAGTGTTTTTCAACTTTTGTTTAAACACTATAAATGGATTTCCTTCAATCTAAGAATTCTAATTTTGTTTAATCACCTCCAAACATGCTTCCTCTTTTAACCAAAAATTCAGAAATTGGAAAGATTTAACAATCTGCTCATTGTTTGTTTTGCACTGAATTAGCATAGGAGAATGATCTGATCCACTCCTAACTAGATGTTCCACTTCCATCTGCTGAAACATATGTTGCATTCTATCATTGCACAAAACCCCATCTAACCTCTTGAAAATGCAATCCTCATCTGTTCTCCCATTCCACCAAGTGAATTTACTCCCTTTAAAATGGATTTCTTCCATATTACATTAGCTGATCCACTGATTAAAGTCATGAGTTTCATTAAAAGTAACAGGTAAACCCCCTAGCTTTTCTTCTTCACTTCTAATCACATTAAAATCCCCTCTAATCCAAGTACTTGATAGAAATCTGACAGATCTGTTAATGGATCCCAAAGTACCACCCTTTCATTTGCATTACATTTAGCATAGACTAAAGTAACCAACAATGAGATACCTGCATTTTGATTGGATACTTTCAGAGTTAGCTGCTTCTATTCATCTTTCACAATGCTAAATTCCACATTGTCTTCCATAAATGCCCAAATTTTTCTAGATACATTTAGCACAGCATGCTTCATCCCCAGCCTCCTCCTATACTCTTCAATATATTGACCATCTTGGAAAGGTTCCATTAATCCAATGAAGTAAAACTGGTACCTTTTTTGCATTTTTATAAGTCTAGTAAAAGCCTGTTGGGTGTTAATAGACCTTATGTTCCAAATCAATGCATTCACTTGGATTTTGATTTAGCAGTGTGACTCCTTGTATGCATTGTTTGTGATTTAGCCTCTGCTCCGCTACCACTCTTTTTCTTTTTCCTTATCCCTACTTGTTTCTCCTTCATAGCTTCTATTTGTTTAGGGGATAGATCTGCTGCTTTAGCCACCTGATTGATGTTTTCTTCAATATC
>NW_025843191.1:0-1510 GCF_002878395.1 Capsicum annuum | reverse complement strand
CTGAACCCTAAACCCTAAACCCTGAACCCTGAACCCTGAACCCTGAACCCTGAACCCTGAACCCTAAACCCCAAAACCCCAAAACCCCCAAACCCCAAACCCCAAACCCCAAAACCCCAAACCCCAAACCCCAAAACCCAAACCCCAAAACCCCAAAACCCCAAACCCCAAACCCCAAACCCCAAACCCCAAACCCTAAACCCTAAACCCTAAACCCTAAACCCTAAACCCTAAACTTCTAATCTTTCGTTGTACTACTCTTCTGCAATGGTTTTACATACCAATATATTTTACGTATTGACCATTTTTTTGGTGCTACATCATTTCATGATGTGCTCTCAAGTCCGCGGTCATGCGCCTCATTAGGATTCCTAACTTTTGCTATTGGTGAGCCTCTTTCCCACCTGGAGGCTGGATGAGATATGATGATTTTTTTTGTATTTTTTTTCTTTCAGTATTAGTACTTATTAGAGGCTTCACAAGCTGGTGTAGTTTTCAAAAAAACTTTTTAATGTCTAGTCTTTATCATGAGTATTAGTATTGTATAAAATTAAGTGGTGTTAATAAACATTGATGATAATATTTCGCCTTTAAGAAATCTTATTTCAATCTCATATTATTTCAGTTATACTCTTTCATGTTGGTTGTATTCTCATGTTTTATGATAGAACGTTCGCTTGTACTAGCAATAGTATCGGGTGCGTATCATGTCTCGGGCCTCGGCTCCGGGCGTGACAATATTCGACCTACAGAATTGGTAGAGAGTTATATATTTTTGTGTTTTTTTTGGTTCAGGTCGAATCAAACAGATTAGTTAAGATGTGTTTTATTTTTAAAAAACTAGTCATTTAACATTATTGGATTTTTTTGTTAAAAGAATAATACATGCGAAAAGTTTGTTAATAACGAGTGTAAATTTGACCTCAAATTATGAAATCGAGAGTAAATTTAAACCTAAAGTATGACAAAAGGTATATTTAGTCAATTTTTCAAAGTAGATGAGTAAATTTGGCTACAAAATATCACAACAAAAACAAATTTGACTCAAAATTATGATAAAGAATATATTTGACCAATTTTTCAAAATAAAAAGGTAAATTTGATCCTTTTACCTAAAAAAAAAAAGGGAACATAACATATAATTTATAAACAAATCCTTTAATTTTGTCTCAACTCACATCTGCACCCTCCAATTTTGGGTGTACATAAATAAACATTTAAACTTGTATAATATAAACAAATAAACATTTATTTTTGTGAGCCGCCGACGCTTGTTGCTAAAATTTACGATTTTTCTAATGGAGGTTTAATTCTTTCCTTTAGGGGTCATTTGGTTGAAAAATAAGTTATCCCAGGATTATTAATCTTGGGATTAACTATTTCGAGATTAGTTATCCCAATTTTAAGTAGGAAAAAGAAAAACACTACAATCCCAAAATAATTAATTTCAGAATGAGTTATCTCATGCATTTTGTCCCAACCAAATATGGAATAGACTCTTCTTTTAAAT
>NW_025843190.1:0-1749 GCF_002878395.1 Capsicum annuum | reverse complement strand
AAGAAGAAGATATGGAAATGAGCATTCAACAACTCTATAGATTATTGTTATTTACAGATTGATTAAACCATAAGAATGGTAGAAGGAAGTTGAGAAGATATGTTATTAAGTAGAGAATACAAATAGATGAAGATTTTTTTGTAACTCATGAGATATATAATTAGGTATAGTAAATATGATAGAATTTTTTAATTAATAAACAAATTCATTAATGACAAAAATGAAGAAAAAATTCAGAAAAGGGAAAAACAAAGATAAATATGAATTGAGGCCATAAAGAGGTGCCACATCACCTTGTCTATGGCTCTCCTTCATATATATATATATATATATATGCATATATATTGATTGATTATAGTGTTATTCTTTTTCTTTTCTATTTGTGTTATAGTATTATTATTTGTTTTTTCGGGTAGTTCTTTAACAAATTAATATTTGGTTTATAATCAATAAACAAAATAAATATTGTAACAAAATCGTAGAAGAAGCAGAAAATATATTCTAAATTTACAAGCTGTTTGTGTCTTTAAGGAACTATAGCCCTCTCATTATTGTCAAGGATTTGAGTTATTTCCTCACATGAATGAAAAATTATTTTTATAATAGCGGCAATGCGAACTATATAACTTTGATGAACTCAAATGATGAAGCAAATCATATAATAGTACTTAGTTTTGTTTGAGAATGATGATAGAAGAGTGAGGGAATAATTTATGAGTTTCAAAAGTGAAATACAATGAGGCGAAACGTCTGAAATTTATATTTAGTAGTTGGAGACTTAACAGGTGCAAAAACGCATGTTGAGAAAAGTTGTATATGTTCAGAATGTGAATAAATCCGAAGCCGAGTCGAACAAAGACGACAACACCAGAAGAGATTAGCTTTTTAGTAACTAGAAGTACTTCGCAATTTTGCCACTCATTTGTTGCACACTATTGTAATTAAATCAATGATATGAGACTATTTCTTTAATGAAGTGCACTAATTTCCAGTGTTCGTGGATTTTCATTGAAATCTAGTGAAAGAGGAGTGAAATCGAAGCTGGAAAGGAAAAAAAACGAACTGAGCAGGACAAAGGCTGAAATTGTGTCTCAAGAATCAGAGGCGGATTCAGGATCTGAACTCACCGGGTGCCACGTAATTCAATCGGATTATTCATCTTTTCGATCTATAGGATAATTAACAAATCAATCAATAATAAAAGAACAATAATAAAATGATCAAACTTAAACTTTTAATAATATTACTAATATCATAATATCCATAATTCATTATAATTGCCCACAACGAGTTTTCATATTCTGAAAACGATTAATGATGATATCATCATTTACATTTTTAAATACATCACGCTCTATGTAACATACTAAACAGTAATTTAAATATTGATCACCAATACTATTTCACACTTCATTTTTTATGTGCTTCATGGAAGAGAATGTTCTCTTAACAGTTGCCGTAGCGACGGGTAAAATCAAAGTCAACTTCACAAGTAAATAAACAAGTGAATAAGTCTCTACAAGATTTGCCTCAACTAATACGTTTGCCAAATCATATTTGCCTCAACGAATGTTTCAAGACTGGTTGACAAGGTCTTTTTTCAATATAATATTTCCTCATTTCATCTCGTATTCGAGGATCATAATCAGAAATAGGTCTTCTTTCTTCCGGATCAGCTTTAATTGAACCCAAATTGAGGTCAGTTATAAGACAAGAACGATTGACATTGACATTACTAGAACTTGATTG
>NW_025843189.1:0-1028 GCF_002878395.1 Capsicum annuum | reverse complement strand
GGAATGTCATCTCCATTCCCCTTAAGAACTTTATCTAGAGATAGATACTCAGTACCTTCCAAGGTCTCAATTTCAATTTGTCGTTCATTAGAGCCACGATTAAGAGAAATTGTGTTAATGTACCTCTCTGGTAGTTCTCTTTGGGGACATTCATCAAACAATTGGACTGTGAGACTATCCGTACTTGTAGCTGCTTCACGAGGTATTTCAATTGAAGTTTGTGATCGCGTTTCAGCAAATACTGTGGGGCAGCCACTGGTGAAACTTTCGTCAAACACCTTGTGCACATCAATTTTGCTTTGAGGTTCAGATTTCTCATCATAGCATTGCGGCAAAGGTGTCGTGGTAGTATTGCTTCCATATGGATGAACATATTGAGGGCAAGGCGAAAGTACCCCTGACTTACCAAAGCCCGACAAGATAGCCCCCAAACAACTTTGGTTCTCAGTCACGGAAGCTACATGCCTGAGATTTGCGAATCTCACTCCTGCAGACTACAATCCTTTCTGTTTAAATCGAATTCTCACCTTATTAGCGAAATGTGGCCAATCAATTAACTGATTATTCCTTAATAACCACTGGTACCACTCCAATGCTTCACCATCAAGATAGAACGAAGCCACCGTGAGCTTTTGATCTTCCTTAATTTTATAGAAATTGAAATAGTGCTCTTCTTGAACGATCCAGGCCTCCGAATTCTCGCCACGAAACTTCCCTAATTTGGCGTCCATAACCTTTTTGGGGGGTTCAAAAGAGGTCGTGGCATTTTTACCCAAAACGTCCAGCAACATCAACCTAAATTCAGCAAGATCTTTAGAGATAGAATCCTTCATTTGTTTGATTGAATCACGAACTGAAGATCAACAAAATCCTTGAGTACTTTTTGGTCCTCCATTTGAGAGACCTCTGGATGAAAGCACCAATGTAACGATTCCGAATTCTCAACTCAACAATTAATACACTGAGTAAATGGAACTAATAAACTTTGATTAATATGGAAAGGAGAAATTACAATACGAAGAAGAGGA
>NW_025843188.1:0-3365 GCF_002878395.1 Capsicum annuum | reverse complement strand
GTGTATATGCAGCAGGTTGAGGAAGAGAAGAAGAAGCATACAGAGATAGAGGAAAGACAATAAGAAGTTTAGATTTTCTGACCAGGGTTGAGGTCAACAACAGAGTGGTAGAGATGGTGGGAAGTGGTCTAAAAATAAGTGGGGGAGTTCTGGTACCTACTCTACGGCTAGTGCTCCTCATTTGAAGCCGTCGGGTGACCATCGTTCTCAGCATGATAGTGGGTTTAGGGTACAGGGTGTCCAATCTCAGGCTGGTGGGGCTCAGTCCAATCCATCATGCCCTCTTTGTAGATTCTGCTGGAAGATGCATCGTGGGTTTTGTGAAGAGGGGAGGAACAAGTGTTTTAAATGTGGTCAGACCGGTCATTTGCAGAGGGATTGTTCTTCTAAGGTTTTGCTTCGGGGGAAATAAGATTCCTATTGCCACTTCGTCAGCTCCTGCACCAAAAGGTGCTATTTCTACTTCTGGCACCGACACTGGCCGAAATCGCTTGTACTCTCTTGCTACCCGCCAGGACTCAGAGGCATCGCCCGATGTCGTTATTGGTATGTTTACGACTCTTTTCTCGTGATGTGTATTGTTTGCTTGACTCGGGGTTTACTCTTTTTTATGTGCCCCATTTGTGGCTGTGCATTTTGGTTTCGGTCCGGAGTGTATCCCTGATTCCTTTTCTGTTTCAACCTCGGTAGGTGACTCTGTGGTTGCTAAAAGAGTCTATAGGGGTTGTTTGGTATCTGTTGGTGGTAGAGAAGCTCTGGTAGATCTGATAGAGTTTGACATGATCGATTTTGATGTCATATTGGGGATGGAATGGTTGCATTCGTGCTATGCCTCTTTAGATTGTTGAACCCGTAAGGTCATATTTAAATTCCCTAATGAGCCGATCATGGAGTGGGAAGGGGGTTCTCTAGTGCCTAAGGTAAGGTTCATATCATATCTTAGAGCTCGAAAGTTGACTTCCAAGGGATGTCTTTATCATTTGGTTCGGGTTAAAGATTCCAACTCGGAGGGTCCTTCATTGCAATCCGTTCCCATGGTTAGTGAATTCCCGAGGTTTTTCCTGTTGAAGTATCCATCCCAATAGGGAGATTGATTTTGGGATTGACTTTGTTTCAGACACTCGTCCTATCTCTATCCCTTCTTGTAGAATGACTTCGACTGAGTTGAAGGAGCTTAAGAAGCAGTTGAAAGACCTCCTTGATAAGGGTTTTATCCGTCCTAGTGTGTCTTTGTGGGGTGCTCCTATTTTGTTTGTGCACAATCCTCTTTCAAGGATAGATTATTTGTTTGATCAGCTTCAGGGTGCTAAGTTTTTCTCCAAGATTGATCTTCGGTTCGGGTATCATCAATTAAAGATTAGGGAAGTGGATATTCCTAAGACTGCCTTCCGAATCCGGTATGGTCATTATGAGTTCTAGTCATGTCTTTTGGTTTGACTAATGCCCTAACGACATTCATGGATTTAATGAACAGGGCCTTCCGTTAGTTTTTGGATTTGTTCGTCATTGTATTCATAGACGCTACTCCCTCCGTTTAAAAAAGAATGACCTACTTTCCTTTTTAGTTCGTTTACAAAAGAATGACCCCTTTCCTTTTTTGACAATACTTCAATTTCAACTTTCCATATGTCATGTTTAGGACCACAAGATTAAAGGACATTTTGGTACATTTGACACTACTTTAATTTAAGGCTACAAGATTCAAAAGTTTTTTTTATTTTTTTAAACTTTGTGCCAAGTCAAAGTAGGTCATTCTTTTTGAAATGATAGGAGTATTTTGGTGTACTCTAAGAGTAAGGCAGATTATGCCGATCACCTCTGCATCGTGTTGCAAACCCTGAAAGATCAACAGTTGTATGCCAAATTTTCGAAATGCTAATTCTAGCTGAAGGTTGTTACTTTTCTAGGTTATGTCATTTCTAGTTAAGGGATCATGGTGGACCCGCAGAAAGTTGCAGTAATAAAAAATGGCCTAGGCCCACGACTCCAACCGATATTCAGAGCTTCTTGGGTTTAACCGGTTACTATAGGAGGTTTGTGGAAAGTTTCTCGACTATAGCTGCCCCATTGGCTAAGTTGGCCCAGAAAAATGTGAAGTTTTTGTTGTCCGACGCTTGTGAAGGTAGTTTTGAGAAGCTAAAAGATAAGTTGACTTCAGCTCCAGTTTTGACTCTGCCTGAAGGCACTAATGGTTTTGTTGTCTATTGTGATGCGTCCTATGTGGGACTTGGCTGTGTGTTGATGCAACATGGCAGGGTGGTGGCCTATGCTTCTAGGCAGTTGAAAGTTTATGAGAAGAATTACCCGGCTCATGTCTTGGAGTTGTTGGTTGTGGTATTCACGTTGAAGATCTGGCGTCACTATTTGTATGGAGTCCATGTAGATGTCTTTTCTGATCATAAGAGCCTGCAATATGTGTTACCTAGAAGGAGTTGAACCTCAGGCAGAGTAGGTATCTTGAGAAGTTGAAAGATTATGACATGAGTCTCCACTATCCACCATATAAAGCTAATGTTGTTGCTGATGCTCTTAGCAGGTTATTCATGGGAATTCTAGCTCACGTGGATAAAGATAAGCGGGAATTGGTGAAAGATATTCACCGTTTAACCTTGGGGTTTGTCTTTTGAACTTCGAGGATGGTGGTGTGTTTGGGCAAGAAGTAGCTAAGTCATCCCTTGCGGATGAAATAAAGGAGAAGCAGGTATTGGATCCTGTCTTAATGAAGATCAAAGGAGATGTGGGTCAGCAAAAAGTTGTAGCTTTTGAGATCGGTGGCGATGGTATCTTGAGGTACCAAGGCAGATTATGTGTTCCCGATGTAGATGGGTTGAGAGAGAGGATCTTGGCTGAGGCTCATGAGTCGCGTTATGTTATTCATCCTGGTTCGACGTAGATGTATCATGATCTTAAGGAAATTTATTAGTGGAACAATATGAAGCGAGATATGGTCTGTTTTGTGGCTAAATGCGTGGTGTGTCAACAAGTGAAGGTTTAGCACTCGAGGCCCGGAGGGTTGTATCAAGGGATTGAGTTGTCTGTATGGAAGTGGGAGATAATTAATATGAATTTCGTTACCGGTCTTCCTCGGTATTGGAATAAGTTTGATTCGATTTGGGTAATTGTGGATAGGATGACCAAGTTTGCTCACTTCTTGCCAGTAAGGACTAATTATTCGGCAGAAGATTATCCTCCAAGAGATTGTGAAGTTGCATGGGGCGCCTGTTTTTGGTGTTCATTTCAGAGAGGTTTGGGAACTAAGGCGAGCCTTAGTACTGCTTTCCACCCGCAGTCGAACGGGAAAGCGTAAAGGACTATTCGGACATTGGAAGACATGCTTCGAGCTTGTGTGATTGACTATGGTGGTA
>NW_025843187.1:0-7134 GCF_002878395.1 Capsicum annuum | reverse complement strand
CAATCTAATACACCTGAATACTCAATTTTACAACTTATGAAGCGGTCATAGGAAATATTACCTATCTCTACCTCCATTAAGTACATCAGAACATGAACCAACCCATCACAAAAATAGAGTATTCAACTCCACACCAATACCAAGATCAAATAATCACCAGGAGACAAACCTAATAATCCTGGAAGACAAGTCTAAGACCTCTCATCATCAACACTAAGACCACTATTGGGTGATAAACTAACCAAATTAAGAGAATGGATCCCAAAATGGTCAACCTCAGAAATGGGCTACATAACCTAATTGCTAACTCGAGAACCATAATAGAATCATAGAAGGCCAACCTATATTCACTATCCTATCCCACTCAACAACTAATCTAGTATCTCCATAAAAGAGGAGAAAAACCGACCTCTCCTCGCTATTAAAAGAAAACCATCCAACTGAGTTAGCCGTCTATGTTGATGAACAAAACTCACGAGAAAGAAATCCGAGCTAGATATTTATAGTGTAGCCATTTAAAACATAGATCGATCAACGTCAAACAATTATAATAATAACAATAGCAATAGAAATACTAGTATAAAGAGTATGTGCTACAACAAATAAGAATCAATAACAAGTACCACTCTAGGGCCATGAGAAGACTAATAAACCAAAGTAAATGGGACTCAAGCCTAAATAGTACACCTAAACAAATATATCCCTAATACACTTTTTCCACTACTAAAATAAATCATCTATGAGGTATTCACATAATCGTAAACTCTACACTAGGGCACACAATAATCAATATAAATATACCAAGACATATAATTATCGATGGGTACAAAAATGCCAAATACATTCAACTAAGAAGGTAAAGGTAGTAAAAAGGCACACCTATCATGATGGAATCAAAAGTGATATGTATGACGTTCCCTATAAAGTACAAATCTTAGCGAATCTAAACTCGAACTAAGAATCTGAATCACCAACCAAAGTACTAAGTGCACTATCTCTAACTAAAGGTTCCATAACACCATAAGACCAACTTAGAAGAGTTGAATGACTAGTAATCTTGCACCATGGAAAATCTCTAGACTAATATCTAATATCTTTATAGTTATAGCAAGCCTCTCAAGCCCTAACCTAGCAAGAGACATAAGTTGACTCCAACTGGCTGACCAACTAATGCCCGAGTACTACCTAAAAAAGTAACCATCCTCCTAATAATTATAGCATTCCTCAGGAACTTAAGGCTGGCAGAAAACATATGTCAACTCTATCTGAGCAACCAACTCATATCTAGTCACTTTCTAGACAATGTGCAATCTCAGAACAATTAATACAAGCTCCTGGAATGCTCTGAGGTATTGCTCCTACTAACCTAGAATAGTCATAACATCCCAAAGATCCATATCAAATACTCTACAAGGTTTGATGAGAAGTCTGCCCTATCTAATCACTATGACCGATCTGAGAGCCATCTATATATTTTGGGACACTATCTATATAAAACTAACAAACAATAAGCAAAGTTGAACTCCATTAGGAGGATCCTCACTCCTAGATGGAATACCAACTACACTGTACTTATGGCATGTCCTCTTACCACTACCTCTAAAAGTCTCAACACATGGTCTCTCTATGACCTTCACTTGATTAATAACCTAAAGAGAGAAGACCCTTCTACTATTAAGTTCTCCAATACTAAATGGAGTAAAAGTTGTAATACCTTAATAAATCCATCCATCATTTATTTCTAGGAAGGATATAGAATAAGAGTAAGTTTAACACACACAAGAAACCTAATATCATACTTTGGAACTAATAGAGAGCCCTGATGAACACCAATAAACCCAACTCTAGCTTGAGAACAGCTCGAAGAACTATAATTTATTTTGGGTTGTAAGGTATACATGAAAAGGCTTAAAATACCTAATATTGAATCTTGAAGGCTGAAGCAATCACAAAATTTACTGTAGCCTGGGTTGTTCCCGAATCCTTCAATTAACATTGACAATTTTAACATCTATCCCCGACTCCCAGGTTTGATATTATGTTGAAACTCTAGAAATACATGCTAAAGTCCTATCTACATCTATAGATTACCTCATACCATCCATCTGTGATAAGATAGAGTCAAAAAATAAACTTGAGGCTCAAAAAAATACAAACAGACTATAAGGTGACAAGAATAAATTTCCTAAGAATGCCTGATATCCTCTTGAAGATAGGATATGAAAATTTATGCACTAATCTATAGGAATATAACATACACTTAACTCTTATACCAACACACCAATAAGCCTAAGGTTTGATACTAATTTGACATGACCCAAATTCTTAATTCAAGATGGAACTTACTGTAACCCACCAGTAAGCCAACCAATAGTCTGGAACTACTAGTAATAGACTACCAAGAGAAATGAAATAGAATGCAGAATAAATATAACAAAGGATTTATACATATAAGTAAAACACCTTGGGTTTTGGAACCTTATAAAATTTCATAGATTTCTGGTTTTTGGATGTCATATGACTAGGGGGTACAATTCGTATGATGGGGCATGGTTGGTATGGTCTTGGTCGTATGTTAACCAGTATTGGTGGGCGGGTTAGATTGGTTTCTAGTATGGGTATGACTTAGGTAGGTACGAGTTGTATGGTGGGTGACGGTTCATATGGTTTGGTTTTTCCATTACTTAATCTAAAACTTGGTGACTTAACTTGGATCTAAGTATGATTTTATTACAATGAGCAGAAAGAGAGGGTACGAATCATACCATTAACTCGTATCATAGACAATGTCTAAATCCTCTTTGATTTATATTTTATGGTGGGTAAGGGTCAAGGGTGCAAGTCATAATTTGATAAGACTAGGCTTTGATAGTCATATGTTTGATAATAGTAGGGTATAAGGGGAAGCCTAGTGTACATGTAGTGGGTACCATTCGTATGGTGGGCTACAACTGGTGTGAGGTGGTCATACCTTCTTATGGGATTTTTATATAGCTTAAGTGGGGTTACCCTAGATATTTATCCACTAAACCTCTTAAGGCCCCATAACTTATAACTCCTTTGGTACATTATTCATCCTAATAATCTAATCTTAAACACTTAGAAACCCTCTCAAATTCTCTTTAAGGTTATTGGGTAAAAGAAGGCTAGGGTTTCATCTAGAGGATTAATTTGGGGCTTGTACAGGTGATTTTTCTCTATCTTCATCATAATCTAAGGCAAGATACTTCTTTCTCATTGTTAGTTCAAGCTAAAGGCATATTTTATGAATTATTTTCATAGTATAATTGCTGTATGGTTTTGGATTTTTAATCATATGTTAGGGGTTTAGGTTATAAATTCTTGGGTATCATTTTACCATGTTTTTAATTATGGATTTACATGCTTTAATGGTTATTTGAACAATTGGTTGCATGGGAAAGGTTAATTGGTAATTTGTTTTGGTTTTGCAAACACTATGCCACCACATATTTGATAAAATGCCTATGAGAATACTTTAACTATATTGTTGGACTTTTAAAGGAACTATTGCATAGTATAGCTTGGTATTGAAACCCTAAATAGCATAAATAGTTTGGAATGGTTAAATTTTAAGGCCTTGGTGGTAATGGTTATGGTTAATTAAACATTTTTGTAGAGTACAAAAGAATCCCCTCAGTGAACCTAATTATACAGCACATATTGGGTACACAAGACTCCCAAAGTCAACTTAATAATGAAACCTATGGGTACAAAGAAATCACTTAATCTTAAAAAGGTTGGCTAAGGACATTGCTTTTAATTAATAGTTCATATGATGATACGACTACTTACATCCTTGGTCAATAAAAAATAGAATAATGGTCTAGGTTATGTTATAAAAAATTTTGTTGGCAAATAATGGTCGGGTGTGATAGCTAACCGTGAAGTTAAGAGTCTAATAGACAGACACTGGAAACTTAGTTTGCCAGCATGAGGGTTTGGTCATGATAACCATATAGGTTACATGGGAATCCCCTAATTTACAATTATTTATATATATATATATATCATGGAGAGCAATGGGTACTTGGTCATATCCTACTCTTATGGTATCATTGGTTAGTATGACTACACGTATCTGGGCCCTTCAGGGGGTTACACTGGAACCATATATACTGTGGGAGGTTCTAGGATAGTTAAGCTACACATATCTAGGTTAATGGTTTTAAATCATGCTAAACCCAGTTCCCTCTTCCCAGCATGGTTTTATATATAAATATCTCTCTCTATATATATATATGTATATGTGTATATATGGTTGTGAATACATATAGTTGGTTTACTTGGTTTTAAAGGTTGGCATTATTTTATCCTTATCCTGAGAACTTGCAAGCTTTCACCTGCTAAACCATTTTCGAGCGGTAGTATTCCCACGCAATATAGGAACCAACCATTTTACTCCTCCTGCTTTGTAATCAGATTTGGGATCAGCTATTGGAATTATGTGGTGAGTTTCTATTTTTTGAAATTATTTATTTCACATCATGGATGTCTTTACATACTTTAGTCATTTTATGGATATTAGTTTTGTCTATGGTTGGGGGCATGTCCTAACTGAATATTATTTTTTTGGTTAGAAGATTTGTGGAATTACTATGGGTTGGGTTGGGTGGTATCGATATTAGTGTTAACCTTAGTATTGACATTGGTATTGGGGCTGATACAATTTAACTGAATTTATTATTGTTCCATCCTTTCATGTTATGTTATAGATAAAAACTTGGTTTTTATATGGTTTGGTTGTAATTTTTGGTTTGTATTGGATGGTTTTCCTTATTTGGGTTGGTCATGATTATAGACCTATCATAGAGTCTGGAATTGTAATAAACGATATCGTATTATTCATTTAAAATTTATCTAACTCAGGGAATGTGTATTTGTAGGTTGGGTTGGGTAAGCAGGAGTGGTCCCTGATCCTTATTAGACTTGGGATGCCCCATTACGACAAGGACTTGGTTTGGGTCCTATCAAGTTGGTATCAAAACCTTAGGTTCATGGTCAATTAGGAGTGCAAAAAGTTAACTCAAGTAGAGTCTCTTTTAAGGGTGTGTAGCGCACTACACTCATCAGAGAGAGGCTACGAGGCATTTAGGAAATGTTTCTCTTCTCATTTTTCTATTTTCAAGATTGGGGTTTGAGTCTTGGAATCTTCTCCAATTCATTTTGTTTGCTTTTGATATCTTTTCTAAATGATCTGAAGTTCACATAAACTCCTCTACACCATTTGGGGATGATATAGATGTGACACTCTCTACTCAAGGGATCTATCTTGGTATAGGGGTCCAGTCCCTAATATTTCTAGAGTTCCACTAATTCCTTTTACTCCTCCCTAGGCTAATATGATAAATATTGAATTTCGTCAATCGATTCACATGATTGCTTAGTTGGTAGCTTCTCAAGCTGAGCATGGTGCATCTGGTTTTTTATCATTTAAGGCCATAAGTGTTAGACAGTTCATGAAGATGATTTCTCTAACCTTTACTGGTGTTAAGATAGAGGAAGATCCTCAGGGTTTTTTGGATGAGATAAAAAAGATTTTTGGTATTATGAATGGCACGAATGTGAACGAGGTTGAGTTTGTGGCTTATTAGCTCAAACATGTGGCATACCAATGGTACGAGGAATGGGATAGGGCAAGGGGTGTTGTGGAGGAATCATTATTGTGGGAGAATTTATCCAATGCATTTATGGAATGCTTCTTTCCTCAAGAGTTGAGGGAAGCAAAAGCAGAGAAGTTTATTAATCTGAAACTAGGGATGATGTCGGTCAAGGAGTATACCTTTAAATTCTACTATTTTCAAGGTATGCTCTAGAATTAGTATCTGATATGAGGGCCAGGATGAGAAAGTTTTCTTCATGACTATCTCAGGATTTTATCCTTATAAGTAAGACTGCATTGTTGATCAAGGACATAAATATTCCTAGGTTGGTTGTTCATATTCAACTGGTGGAGGAAAAAAGTGGAAGCAAGATGAGATAGGTGAACGGCAGGGTAAGAGGTTCAGGTCCTCTGATCAAGGTTGTGGTTAACAATAAAGTGGTCAGGATGGTGGTAAGTGGCCAAAGAAGAAATGGGGGAGTTTTTATTCTTCTTTACAACTAGTGCTCTTTACCCAAAATAGTCGAGTGACAGACGTTAGTAGGGTAACGACAACTTCAGGGTGCATGATGCCCAATCTCAACCAAGTAGGGCACAGTCGGCTTTATCATGTCCTTTTAGATGGTTCTGTGGTTGGTTAAGTTAGGGATTCTATGATGAGGAGAGGGATAGCTATTTCAAATATGTTCAACTAGGACATATTCATAGAAACTGCACGGTTGGTAAGGTAGCTATGATAGCAAATAGATTCTTGATTGACTCATTTTCTGCTCCTACATAAAAGGGTGTTTCTTCTACATCTATTTCTACTTCTGATACCGACAAAGGACATAATAGGTTTTATGGTCTTGCTACTCCACAGGAATTTGAGGCATCTCCTGATGTCGTGATTGGTACATTATAGATTTTTTCTCAAGATGTTTATTGTTTACTTGATCTAGGGTCCTCTCTTATGTGACCCCAATTATGGCTGTGTATTTGGGTTTTGATCCCCAAGTTATTTTAGATCCTTTTTTAGTTTCTACCCCGGTATGTGACTATATGAATGCTAAAAAAGTCTATAGGGGGTATGTTGTATCTATTGGTAGTAAGGAGACTCTAGTGGATTTGTTTGAATTGGATATGGAGGATTTTGATGTCGTTTTGGGGATAGATCGGTTACATTTGTGCTACGTGTCCTTAGATTATCGGGACCATAGGGTTGTATTTAAGTTCCCTGAATAATTGGATATTGAGTGGTAGGGTGGTTCCCTAGCTCCTAAGGGGAGGTTTATTTCATACCATAGAGCTCAGAAGTTAATCTCTAAAGAATGTTTCTATCATTTGGTCTGGGTTAAAGATTCTAACTCAGAAGGTCCTTCATTGCATTTGGTTCAAGTGGTGAATGAGTTTTCCAAAGTCTTTTCAAATGATCTTCCTAGTGTTCCTCCAGATAGGGAAATTTAGTTTGGGATTGATTTGGTTCTGGACACTTTTCCAATATATATTCCTCTTTATAGAATTGCTCCGACTGA
>NW_025843186.1:0-1148 GCF_002878395.1 Capsicum annuum | reverse complement strand
CTATATAGGTATATAGACATGTACCTCAAGGTACGCATAATGCATCTTCTCTTTTCCTCCGATCTGAATATTGATTCAGCATTTCATGAAATAGTTTATTGCAGGAACATCCTGACTTAACAGAAGAAGAAAGAAGAAGCATATGCAGAAAAATAGAGCACCGCAATCTATCACAGGAAGCGCGATCACATGCGTTGAAAAAGATAGGCTGCCAGATAACATCAGGACACTATTTATTCTTCTTGAACAGGTCAATATGACGAGGTTACTAATTTCAGCTGGTTCAAGTTTCCAGAGAACTAAGTCACAGACAGTGGCGGAGCCAGGATTTTCATTGAGGGGCTTCAGAAGTAAACATACGGATTTGTCGAAGGGGTTCAACATTTACTATATATACATAAAAATATTTTTGATCGTGTAAAAATAGTATAATTTTTCGTCGAAGGGGGTTCGGATGAACCGCTGATTACGAGGTGGATCCGCCACTGGTCACAGACCATAATGAAAGTCAGCAGTGGTTTAGGCAAGAGTTGGGTGAATTCCTCCCAGAAGGAAATGAAAGCAATAAAACAGGAGATTGAGATGTTAAAGGATCAAGTTGGTGAACTGCAACAACCTAGAATGGAACTTCAAAGGCAAACGGAAAAACCTGTCTTTTGTTAGTTTGTTAAGTTTCATGTCTGCAAGCAAGGGATCTGGTTCCTTAATTCTAATGAATGTTCACTGATACTGAAGCTTGAATTCCTGAAATATTCCCAAGTTTTTTTTTTTGGTTATCCGTCTTATGTTGCGGAGTTTTTGACACTGAACCCTTAGTAAAACCACTCACTCCTAGCCATTCTGGATGTATGATTCAAGCTATAATCTCTGCTTCATCTTTTAAATTTATTATCAACAAATTAATAGGTTATTAATCTCTGCCTCTTGAACAATTGTTTGATTTGCAGAGAAGAATTTTTGCCAGGCTCTATAATTTCTTGCATTACTCATTGTTCTCATATCTACCACAAAAAGTGCATTCTAGTGCACGGAGTTGTCCTTTTAATAGACCCTTGTAGTTGGAGCTTCCCCATACTCTGTGCAAAGCGAGTTTTAGTGTACGGAGCTATTTTTTTGATATCTATTATAACATTTATTTGGTAGTTGTT
>NW_025843185.1:0-2724 GCF_002878395.1 Capsicum annuum | reverse complement strand
TTTTGATAGGCTGAAGTAGATCGACCATAAATTTTTGCTCCGATAGACAAATTGGATGAAACCAATTTCATTGGAAAGAGGACTCGCAGATATTTCCGTTGATATATAGTAGATTACCCAGATCATTATGTACAACTAGTTATGATCGTTTAAATTTGGAGCAAAAATATGTCAGGCCTCAGTACTTTTTCCTGCATATTTTACTATTCACAGTTCGATCGGAATGGTTGTAACTCATCGCTCGAGTGTCCGTTTTAGATGATATATATATCATTGGAAAGCTTATTTGATACTCTACGCAATGGTAGGTCAACATCTTGGAAAAACTGCACAGAAAATTTATGGATCTCTCTAAAGCATAGAACTCAATACGTTTCTCATGAAATCTTTACGAAGAAAATTTTTCGGGGTATTACATTATCTCCCCCCTTGGAAACATTCGTCCTCGAATGTTGCTTGATTGGATAAAAGCACTGATCAACTGACCTTCTTAAGGGATGCGAACATCTGAGACATATCGGCACGATTGGAATTACAGTTTCCTAGTCCTCATATTCAACATGCATATCTGACGCATAAATATCTAGCTGAACTGACTCTGGAATGTATGAATGTGTATGCAACAATAGTAAATTCAAGGCTCGTAATGTGAACTTAAGCATGAACAAGATGTCTTTAAAATACGGAAGTTTTAAGAAGTCATGGGTTTTCTCCCCCTTGGGACTCTATGTTCCTCTACAACACTTATTTCACAGGGTCACTAAGACTGTGCACAGGGCACCTATGAATTAGCTCTTATGCATGACGCACGAACAGAGGTATACACGTAACTATTGAGATGCTCCATATGGAAATGATTTTCTTCCTAAGATCCTTGGATAACATGATGAAATGATAAATGAGAAGGTACACTATACGATTCTGATTGACTGAGCTGGAATTCTTAGAAAACAAAGATCGTTTAGCAGAAGTTTATGAATTGAAGCATAACTGGCTTCCAGAATTTGAAACATGTACACCACAATCCCTCAAGATAATCGCTTGAAACTTCAACTAACCACAATATACATGAAAGCTTAATCTTAATCTTACTTCACATTACCACTTAGCTCAAAATAAGCATACACTTTTCTTACCAAGATAAAGAAACATTTTCTCTCTTCTATCAAGATAACTATTCAACAACACCCTTATCCATAACAAATACATATTTTTTCATATAACCAACCATTCATCATCACTCTCTCACTCTACGAAACAAGTTATCAAAGGGCTAGAACATGCTGGTCTAAAATATGACTTGATACGCTGAATAACTTGACGTTCACCAAGACGTAAGGAATAGAAGATTTAACATCATCAACTCGGCAAAGAAATTTGATTTGGGAATATGCACGATATGAATCCAAACTTTCATTGATCATTAACAGAAATGCTTTATTTCTCGAATAGAGCATAGGGTAAGGCTAGAGTACCTCGATTACTAGCCACATAACTTAAGATTTTGAATTCATAACTTATGGAATTTAATTCCACTGCTAAAAAAAATCTGAAACCCCACGTATTAGGAACTGAGAGAGAACATGGTCCTTTATGACATGCACAGACTCGAATTATGATCATGGAACTGAAGTGTAAAGCGGGAGAAGGCCCTGTAATAACTGAAGGAACTGAAATAGGAATGGGTCAAGCAAAACCCCTTTCTCACCACTATTGGAATCCAAACACTTAACTCGGTTACTTGATCTATCATCTCCCCCTTAGACATAAGCCATCGCTCTGGGTCAGTAACACACTATACACTTTAATCTAAACTAAAGTCACTTCACTCGAGAGTCCGATACATAATCACACACATAAACAATAAAACTTCACCCAATTGACTACCTCAGAATGCATATAACCATATCCTCACACAACTTCTTGAATTACCACCTATCCTTCTATAACCCCAATAATCAACACCTAACACTTGCACACTTTCTAATCACTAATCCATATAGACAACCCGTAGTCGGAGTATACACCATCTAGAGCTTTAACGCTTTCAGCTCAACTTCAGAATTTCAATCTTAGAGTCTCATTCTCAACTCAAATTTTTCTCAGCCTTAACGAACCACACTACCTCTGTCATCGCTTATTAAAATCATACTTGTAAACTTATATTTCTAAACCAGAAAATCAAAATCACATCTAAGAAGCTCAATCTTTACAGTCATACACTAATCCTTGAAATTAAAGCAGTCCCGTAATATCTTGGGTGAACTTTCTCATCACAACTAAAACATCAAACTTAATCACGAATCAACCAAACTTAGGCTCTTATATCCACTATTTAAGCCAACTACATCACTTCCTAACAACTAATACCATTAATCAAGAAATCATCATAGTCACCTTCACGATCACCAATCATTCAAACTTAACTTTTAGCACACAATATAAGTTAAAACTTTTTGCACGAAATTTACGCTTAGAAACTATAAAACAATCCTCAACAAGTTCTATCCCATTTAAACTTCATAACAATAATAATTGGTGATAATCATATAGCTTATCTCATTCACAATCCATTAACACATCCATCTTTCACCCGTCACTACTATCTATCCTTCATACACAACTTAACTTAGTTCATAGCTCTCTACGTCTTAACTTAACTTCTTCTTGCAACTTGGCAACGGCATAATTTAACAACACTCACCCACCGAGTACTTCCATTAC
>NW_025843184.1:0-2421 GCF_002878395.1 Capsicum annuum | reverse complement strand
GGCAGACGTTCATGAACTTCTTCCAAGGGAAAGGTCATGAAGAAGTTCAATCCAGTCCTGTGGTTCCTCATAATGACCCTACTCTCCTATTCGCCAATGCTGGTTCGTTCTTCCTCAACTTTAGATACTCTATTTTTTTCATTTGATACTGTTTTATTTTTTTCATTTGATACTGTTTCGTTCATTTTTACTTGTCCATGTTGATTACAATAAATAGAATGGTAATTTTACCATATCACTCCTAGTAATTACAGGTGATCTAAATGTTGTAAATGAATAGTATTTAATAGGAAAGGCAAAATAGACTCAGTAGTAAATTATCTCTTCGTTTTCCAAATTGGACAACTATATATTTAGTATATTGGGTAAGTAAAGATGGACGCAGGGAGTATATGGTAATGGAAATTATCTGTACTAATAGTATTGCTCCGGTTGTTTCTGGTCCTTCTAATTATTTGTTATTAACTGTTGTCTTGTGTTTTCACTAGCATATTATGTTGTCGGAGTTGTTGTGTTGTTACTAGCTGTTGTTTCTTGTATTTGCGGTACTTTGTCTTTTGGATTGCTTTGAACTTTTTCTCTTGCTGAGCCTCTATTGGAACAGCCTCTCTACCTGAGGTAGTGATAAGGTTCGAATAGACTCTACCCAGCACCCTCCTCAGACCCCACTTTGTGGGATTATACTGGGTGTTATGTTGTTGGTGGAAATGATGGTGGTTGGTTTTGCTTTATTTTTTCTAGGGTGTTTTTGAATGGCTAAAGTTTGTTTTTTCTGTGCAGGTATGAATCAGTTCAAGCCTATTTTCTTGGGAGTTGTAGACCCTAATAGTCCATTGAGCAAACTTAAGCGTGCCTGTGATACTCAGAAGTGTATTCGTGCTGGTGGCAAGCACAATGATCTTGATGATGTTGGTAAGGACACTTACCACCACACTTTCTTTGAGATGCTTGGTAATTGGTCCTTTGGGGATTATTTCAAGAAAGAGGCCATTGGATGGGCCTGGGAACTCCTCACACAGGCAAGTTTTATCCTTATTATTTAACAGTAATATTCTTGTACATTGTCAGTTGTGCTCCTAGCATATATGCTGTATGATCAAGAAATGGCAGGATGCTGACTTGTACAAATTGTTTCCTTTGTTTGATGATTTTTGTCCAGGTTTATAGACTGCCAAGTGAAAGGATTTACGCAACTTATTTTGGCGGTGATGAAAAATCTGGCCTTCCAGCGGATAATGAAGCTAGAGACCTATTGCTTAAGTTCCTTCCCCCTAGCAGGGTGCTACCTTTCGGCTGCAAAGTATGTTATTATACTGTGTCTTCTATTCTATCATCTTGCTCAAACTCGTCATTTTCTGTTTGGTGCATCAGTAATTCATTAAACTAAATCGTCCAATGAGGGAATGTTCTTAGTATACTTGATATTTTTGGAAGCCATGAATCTTATTGAGTCTTTTAGAAGCATGTTTAATTTTGTGGACATCACAATTTTGGACAATTTTTTATCATTTTTGCCTTAAAAAAAATTAACTGTCCTTTTGGCTGATAAAAGGAGCAAAAAAGTGGTAATCATAATTCAAGTGGGGGAGAGTATCTATTGCTAGAAGCTTATGAACTTGTGGGAGCAGTGATAAGTATCATTTTCACATTGTAAAAATTAAGTATTCTTTTTGATGATAAGAAAATCAAGAAGTTGTGTCCATCATTTAAGTGGAGAAAGGTAAAGGGACTAGCCTGTTAATATTTGAGTTTTGGAATTTGAAATGAAATTTAAAAGGGAACAAAAGAAATAACTCATATTCCTATAAGTTGTATTTGTCATATGAATTAAATACTATGAAAGGTTTTGAGTACTTGTTGTACCATAACCATTGTTCTTAAGTAACTCTTTCAACCACTGAAATATTATTGTCTTCTAGTATGTGGAAATGAGAACTTCATTTCTTCAAATAATTTGATCATGTCTGAAAACTTTTCTTCTCCTTGTTAAAAGATTTTATTACTTTGAGCTAAGTCGTTCAGATTATTTCGTAACACACTGCATTTTGAGTAGGACAACTTTTGGGAGATGGGTGATACCGGACCTTGTGGACCCTGCACCGAAATACACTTTGATAGAATTGGGAATCGCGATGCTGCATCATTTGTTAATAATGATGATCCCACTGTGATTGAGATATGGAACCTTGTCTTTATTCAGGTACCATTATTTCCAAAGTTTTGTTTTCTCTTTGGAAAACATTGTTCAACTCTTGTGTCTTTTTCAGTTTAACAGGGAAGCTGATGGTTCTTTGAAACCCCTTCCTGCTAAGCATGTTGATACTGGAATGGGTTTTGAAAGAGTAACCTCTATCCTCCAGAACAAGATGAGCAATTATGATACTGACGTGTTCTTACCCATATTTGATGCTATACAAAAGG
>NW_025843183.1:0-1582 GCF_002878395.1 Capsicum annuum | reverse complement strand
CTCAAAAGAAGTTGTTCAATTTAGATAAAACAATAATCCAAAACTTATGAACATATGACATAAAAATATCCAACTAAAATAGTCTACGAAGCCTCTAACATAAGAAAACTGTCTAAGCCGGGACAAGGCTCGGTGATACTATAAACTGAAAATACTGAGTCTCTAAGATAAAATATCTTCCAAAAAATGGAGGGCTCACTAACTATAATGTAGTTATGATGATCCTAATGTTGCACCGAACCATGAGAGAGTGCCTCCAAACCTACATCATAAAATTCTATAGCCGATCGAGGACGGTCAATACGTGGAATGTATTGATATATAGAATAACCAATGATAAGGTATGTTTCATATGAAATAATCATAAGGATAGAAGTCCAATCATGGAGATCTAATTAAGGACTCTAAATAACAATTTAAAGCATAGACTCAACTCTCTTTCTTTAGTCCTACGCTAGATGGTATACCCGACATCTCTATACACCATGGTCTATGTGGGTCCGACTAACTTTGTTACAAGGATTGGAGTCTCTCTTCTCTAGTATACAAAAGCACGAGGCAAGTATACAATGATTATTCGTATTTCATGACATAATCAACCTCGCATCGGTAAAATATGATTTCAGGCAATGAGCCTTTCAACTTATGTCTTCTCGGTTAACTATCTAACTCTCTCTAAGTCCATATTTTAACCTTTTTAAAATGTTAGTCATTCACGATATTTATTTCTTTCTCTTAAGACATTTTCTTGTTTGGTATCACCACACTAAGACTGTATGTCACAACCCGAGGCTACCTCATAGTCGCGACAACGGTGTTTATGGTCACAAGTGACCACAAGCTAACCCATGAGCTGGTACCTGCTGTGAGCACTGAATAAAATAGAGATATAACATATATGTGGAAGATAATCTGTTGAATGTAATACTAGTTTGAATACTGAAAATGTGGTTAGACCACAAGTCTGAACATCAGATGAAAAACCAAAGTCTAACTGTCAATTTAAAACAACTAAAAATGTTGAAGAGACTGATAAGCTAAAAATTGTCTAACTGACTGTCCAATTGTCTGATTATCTGAAAACCTCTAAACTGATTGATGAGTTAATGGTACAACCCCCCAAATAACTCCGAATAACTGAATGTATTGAACTACTGAAATAATTGAAGTAAAACAATCATGTCCTCGGTGGATAGGGACTCACCACAACTGCTGCTGAATACTTTGAACTGTCTAATCGCGGTAAAAAATTAAGTGTCTGAACCTATGATATAAGACATCATAGCACAAAGAAGAGTATGTGGTTAGTACTTTGAATATACTGGTATATGAGATAAGGTCTGGCAGAAATGCATGGGGTGTTGTGCATATAATATAAGGATGAACTGAAAAACATTAGAAAACTGAACATGGATGCATGAAAATTGTAATTTCTGAGAATACAAACCAAGCATATATATATATGTGTGTGTGTGTGTATATGTACATATATATGTGTGTGTGTGTGTGTATATATATATATATATATATATCTGAAATAGTAGAATTGCTGAATTAGAAAAAGAATTACAAATGTTAAAAG
>NW_025843182.1:0-2200 GCF_002878395.1 Capsicum annuum | reverse complement strand
AAGCATTTGTGAGGAGACGCACTTCCTTGTTTGAGTAATTCAAGTGGAATTGGTAAGGAGATGCACTTCCTTGTTTTGATAATTCAAGCAACATTGGTAAGGAGATGCACTTCCTTGATTGGGTATTTCGAATTTTGATTTTTAGGTGATGCACTTCCTAAATTGAGTCTTGATTTCTATAAAATGTACTTTCTAGTCGAGTTATTGCACTTAATCCTTAGGAGACACACTTTCTTGCTAGTTTTCATTTGTCAGGTGACACACTTTTAACTTAAACTTGTATCTCTAGAAGACGCACTTTCTAGCTAGAATCCCTCACTTTAATTCTTAGGAGACACACTTCCTAGTCTTGCTTATTCAATTGTACTCTCAAGAGATGCATTTCTTGGTCAGATTCTTGATTCATTATTGCAACATGCAAGTAGGTATGATGTGACTTTTCCAAAAGTCTTCTGATGATAAACTAGGGAAAAAAAAATTTAGTTTCTCTTTTGGAACTTTAATGAAATCTCTTTATAATAATCTTTGTTTGGGATAATTTTCTTTTTAGTTTTGATGTGATTTCAGGAGCCTGCCTGAAGAATAGGATGAATAAATGAAAAGTCAAGCAAAAAGGTGAAGAAGTTGAAAACAAAGCAACAAGGTGAAAAGATGAAAGTTAACGAATTAAAAAAATAGCAAGTCAGGAGCCCGCCTGAAGAACAGGGTGAATAAATGGAAAGTTAAGCAACAAGGTGAAGCTATTGAAAACCAAGAAACAAGTGATGAAATTGCAAGACAGGAGCCTGCCTGAAGAATAGGGTGATGAAACTTAAGTCAGGAGTCCAACAAAAGCTGTATAGATAGGATTTTTGTAATTTCATTTATGCTTTAACTTGTAATTTTCATTTTAATGTAATGACAGAGCCGTGGACCGGAACCTCGATGGAACCTCACTCGACTCTCCAACTCAGTACAGTCCTTCTCTTTCAAATTTTTTGAAATACCGGTCACTCGATTCCTCCATAACTTGGGTAGGTAGGTTGTCCTAAGTCAGGACTAGGTTGTCCTTCTTCCTTTTGTTTCTTCCCTGTGAATAATGGTCGGGTTAAAATTATGTCTCATTGTCTACTTTTTGTATGAAAATAATTCGTGTTTACATGCAAAGAGGGGCATGTTGTAGACACATAATTTTGTCCTTCCCCAAAAGCATTTTTCCATTTTTTTACCTCATCTTACCGTGTACCCTACTCCATATAATCATAACCCACAAAAATACAAAAATAACAACCCCTTAACAAATTTTATCTTGTTTTAACAACCTAACAACTCACCCTACCCCACCTACCCTATACCTCTACCCACCTACCCACGTGACCCCCTCTCCCCACTTTTCTTTCTTAGTTTACAAGTTTTCTTGCAATTGAATGAGATAGAAAAAGAAAAACACGTACAAGGGATTTTTTTTTTTGATTTTCCAGGGAATACAATTATATAGGGGGGGGGGGACCACTTTTGTTTTCATTTTTCATTAGAAGATATATACACAAAAAGGTAAAACAAAAAAAAATAGGGGGACTGACCTCACAAATCAAGAACACACTCAGCACAAAACCATTACCATCTTCTTTCATTTTCAGTTGCTACTGAGAGAAACTCACGCACACACTCACCAAATTCATACTCCCTTCACCACACACACACACATAGATCAGAGAAGATGGAGGGAGATAGATTGAGAGAGATATAGGGAGAAAATGTCACTGTTGTGGTGGAGAGAGAGAACTGGTCGGAGGAGGAAAAATAGAGAAAAATAAAAAAGGGAGAGAGATAGAGCCTCGAGAGAAGAGAGGAAACCAAGAGAGAATCGAGGAGAGAGAGGATAATCAAGGAGACGGGGGTGTTTCTCCGGTGAGTTTTTCCACTGTTCCGTCGAGGCTCATCGGGAAATGGCATTCCCACTCTGTTTTTAGATCGTGATTCAGCAAAAATTCCTTCAATTATGAAAAGGGATGCGTAATTTCATTTGTGATTTAAATCTGGGTCTGATTTAGGTGCCATCGTTTGGGTTTTCTTTTTGAGTTATCACGGGTCTCTTTTCGAGTTGAATTTTGAGGGACTTTTATGCTAGAATTGGTTCATAGTCGAGATTTTGGTATTCATTGAGGTTCCTGAAGTGGCTCTCATCTCTCTTCTTAAGTCAATTGAAAGCTTTTGAGGT
>NW_025843181.1:27365-31489 GCF_002878395.1 Capsicum annuum | reverse complement strand
ATGTATTCCATTCATTAGATATTTATGTCCAGTACGAGAACTGAGAGTATCAGTTGTTCCAATTGAATAGTCATATTTTAGATGCTCTCATTCCACTAGTAAAATTAGAAAATCAATATTCTTAGCCTATCAAGCGACATTCGAGGATGCATGTTTCCTAGGGGAAATATTGTAAGACACCACAAAATTCTCTCATAGTCTGAGACTTAGAGTGTGTTCAGTAAAGTGTTAATTCAGCCCTAAAAGGTTAAGAAGTGTATTCCCAAGAAAGAAATATTTTGAACCATTTAGAATTTCCGTAATATCAAATATGCATGTCTATTATAAGAATTCAGCTTATGAGAAGCTTCAGTCACGTATTCCATGAATATGATATGCATGTCCATTATGAGAACTCATAGTATCTCTGGTTCCAATTGCATAGTCATGTTACAGATGCTCCTATTCCTTGAGTAAGTTCAGTCGATCACTATGCTTAGCTTACAAGCAACATTCGAGGATGAATGTCTGCAGGGGATCGATACTGTAACACCCCAAAAAATTCTCTCGTAGTCTGAGCCATAGAGTTTGTTCAGTAAATTATTAATCCGGTCCTAAAAATTTGTGAAGTATCTTTCCAAGCAAGAAGTATTTTGAACCATATAGAATTTTCCTAATATCATATATGCATATCTATTATGAGAATTCATCTGAAGAGTAGCTTCAGTCATGTATTACATGCATCTGATATGCATGTCCAATAAGTGAACTTAGAGTATCCGTGGTTCTATTTGTATAGTCATATTTCAGATGCTCCCGTTCCTTGAGTAAGTTTAGTCGATCAGTATTCTTAGACTATCAAGCGACATTCGAGTACGAATATTTCCAAGGTGAGATATTGTAAAACTATACAATATTCTCTCATAGTCTGAGACTTAGAGTGCGTTCCATAAAGAGTTAATCCGTTCCTAATTGGTCAAGAAGTGTTTTCCAAAGATAGAAGTATTTTGAACCGTATAGAATTTCCCTAATATCAAATATTCATGTCTATTATAAGAATTCAGCTTATCAAAAGCTTTGGTCATGTATTACATGAATCTAATATGCATATCCAGTATGAGAACTCGGAGTATCAGTGGTTCCAATTGCATAGTCATGTTTTAGATGCTCGTATTCCTTGAGTATGTTTAGTCGATTAGTATGCTTAGCCTATCAAGTGACATTCGAGGACGAATGTTTCCAAGAGAGAGATATTGTAAAACCCCACAAAATTCTCTCATACTCTGAGCCTGAGAGTTTGTTCAGTAAATTCTTAATCCGTCCATAAAATGTTGAGAAATGTCTTCCCATGTGAGAAGTATTTTGAACCGTATAGAATTTCGCTAATATCAGATATGCATGTCTATTATGAGAATTTAGCTTATGAATAGCTTCAGCCATGTTTTCCACGCATCTGATATGCATCTCTGGAATAAGAACTTAGATTATTAGTAGTTCCAATTGCATAGTAATATTTTAGATGCACCTGTTCGTTGATTAAGTTCATTCGATCGTTATTCATAGCCTATAATGGGACATTCGAGGACGAATGTTTCTACTGGGAGATATTGTACGACCTCCCAAAATTCTCATGTAGTCTTAGCCTTAGAGTATGTTTAGTAAAGTGTTAATCCATCCTTAAAATGTTGAGAAGTGTCTGTCCAAGTGAAAAGTTTTTTGAACCTAATAGAATTTCCTTAATATAAGATATCCATGTCTATTATGAGAATTTAGCTTATCAGTAGCTTCAGTCATGTATTCCATGCATCTAATATGCATATGTAGTATGAGAACTCAAAGTATCAGCGGATCCAATTGCATAGTCATATTTCATATGCTCCCATTCCTTGAGTAAGTTCAACAGATCAGTATTCTTAGCCTATGAAGTAGTATCCGAGGATGAATGTTTCCTATGGATAGATATTGTAGACCCCACAAAATTCTCTCATTATCTGAGCCATAGAGTGTGTTCATTAATGGGCAAATCCAGCCCTAAAAGGTTGATAAGTGTCTTCCTAAATGAGAAGTATTTTGAACCGTATAGTATTTCCCTAGTATCAGATATGCATGTCAATTATGAGGATTCAACTTATGAGTAACTTCAATCATGTATTCCATGCATCTGATATGCATGTACTATATGAGAATTCAGAGTATCAATGTTTCCAATTGCATAGTCATGTTTCAGATACTCCCATTCCTTGAATAAGTTCAGTCGATCAGTATTCTTGTCCTATAATCAACTTTCAAGGATGAATATTTCGAAGAGTAAGACATTGTATGACCTCAAAAAATTCTCTCATAGTCTGAGTCTTAGAATATATTCAGTAAAGTGTTAATCACACCCTAAAAGGTAAAGAAGTGTCTTCCCAAGCGAGAAGGATTTTAAACTGTATAGAATTTCTCTAATATAAGATATGCATGTCTATTATGAGAATTCAGCTTATAAGTAGTTTTAGTCATGTATTCCATGCATCTGATACGCATGTCTAGTATGAAAACTCAGAGTATTAGTTGTTTTAACTGCATACTTATATTTTATATGCTCCCGTTCAATTAGTAAAATTCCTATCAAGTGACATTCGAGGATGAATGTTTCTAAGGGGGAATTCTTGTAAGACCCCGCAAAAGTTTTTCGTAGACAGAGCCTTAGAGTATGTTTAGTAAAGTGTTAATGACACCCTAAAAGGTTAAGAATTGTGTCCCCAAGAGAGACATATTTTAAACCATATAGAATTTACCAAATATCAAATATGCATGTTTATTATAAGAAGTCATCTTATGAGAAGCTTCAGTTAGGTATTCCATGAATCTTATATGCATGTCTAGTATTAGAACTCAGAGTATCGGTGGTTCCAATTGCATATTCATGTTTCAGATGCTTCTGTTGCTTGAGTAAGTTCAGTCGATCAGTATGCTTAGCCTACAAGCGACATTCAAGGATGAATATTTCTGAGGGAGAGATATTGTAACCCCTCAAAAAATACTCTCATAATCTGAGCCTTAGAGTTTTTTCAGTAAATTAATAATATGGCCCTAAAAGGTTGAGAAGTGTCTTCCTAAGAGAGAATTATTTTGAATCATATCAAATTTTCTTAATATCAAATATGCATGTCTATTATGAGAATTAATCTTATGAGTAGCTTCATTCATGTATTACATGCATCTAATATGCATGTCCAGTATGTGAACTCAGAGTATTAGTGGTTCCAATTATATAGTCATATTTCAGATGCTCCCATTTCTTGAGTAAGTTCAGTCGATCAGTATTACTAGCCTATCAAGCGACATTCGAGGACGACTGTTTCCAAGGCAAGATATTGCAAGACTATACAATATTCTCTCATAGTCTAAGCCTTAGAGTGTGTTCAGTAAAGAGTTAATTTGTCCCTAAAAGATTAAGAAGTGTATTCCAAAGAGAGATGTATTTTGAACCGTATAGAATTTCCGTAATATGAAATATGCATGTCTATTATAAGAATTCAGCTTATGGAAAGCTTCATTCATACATTCCACGAATTTGATATGCATGTCTGTTATGAGAACTCAGAGTATCAGTGGTTCCAACTGCATAGTCATGTTTCAGATGCCCCCATTCGATGAGTAATTTTAGTAGATCACTACGCTTAGCCTATCAAGCGATATTCAAGGATGAATGTTTTAAAGATAGAGATATTGTAACACCCCATAAAATTCTCTTATACTCTGAGCCTTATAGTTTGTCAAGTAACTTGTTAATCCAGCCATAAAATGTTAAGAAGAGTCTTCCCAAGCGAGAAGTATTTTGAATCGTATAGAAATTTCCTAATATAAGGTATGCATATCTACTATGAGAATTCATCTTATCAGTAACTTCAGCCGTGTATTCCATGCATATGTTATGCATTTCTAGAATGAGAACTCAGAGTATTAGTGATTCCAATTGCAAGTCATATTTTAGATGCTCTCGTTCCTTGGGTAATTTCAGCCAATCAGTATTCTTAGCCTATCAAGAGACATTCGAGGATGAATGTTTCCAAGGGGAAATATTGTAATACCATACAAAATTCTCTCATAGTTTGAGCCTTAGAGTGTGTTCAATAAAGTGTTAATCCGGCCCTAAGAGG
>NW_025843181.1:21472-24365 GCF_002878395.1 Capsicum annuum | reverse complement strand
ATGGTCTTTCAATATCTCCTCTAGGAAACATTCATCCTCGAATGTCACTTGATAAGGCTAAGCATACTAGGGACGACCATGTTCATACCTACTCCGTAAGTGTCGGGGAGGGGGGGATCACTCCGGGCCTGACCTATGCGCCCTCACCCCAGCTTCACTGGAGGGGCTTTTCGAACCCCTGACCTTGGCACACCACGGTAAGCAAGATTACCGCGGAGCCAAGGCCATCCCTTATAAGGCTAAGCATACTGATCGACTAAATTTATTCAAGGAATGGGAGCATCTGAAACATGACTATTCACTAGGAATAACTAATACTGTGACTATGCACATAAGCTAAATTCTTATAATAGACGTGAATATCCGATATATGTGAAATTATATATGGTTCAAAATACTTCTCTTTTGGGAAGACACTTCTCAAACTTTTAGGGACGGATTAACACTTTTCTGAACATACTCTAAGGCTTAGACTAGGAGAAAATTTTGTGGGGTCTTACAATGTCTCCTCCTTTGAAAGATTCATACTCGAATGTTTCTTGATAGGCAATGAGTACTGATCGACAGAACTAACTCAAGGAACGGGAGCATTTGAAACATGACTATGCAATTGTAACCACTGATACTCTGAGTTCTCATAGTGGAAATCCATAGTAGATGCATGGAATACATGAATGAAGCTACTCTTAAGCTGAATTCTAATAATAGACATGCATATCTGATATTAGGGAAATTCTACATGGTTCAAATACTTCTCACTTAGAAAGACACTTCTCAACATTTTAGGGCCTATTTAATATTATACTGAACACACTCTGAGTATTTGAATGTCCCTTGATAGGCTAAGAATACTGATTGACTGAACTTACACAAGGAACTGGAGCATCAGAAAAATGACTATGCAATTGGAACCACTAATGCTCTGAGTTCTCATACAGGACATGCATATCAGATGCATGGAATACACGACTGAAGCTACTCATAAGCTTAATTCATATAATAGACATGTATATCTGATATTGTAAAAATTCTATGCGGTTCAAAATAAATCTCCGTTGGGAAAACACTTCTCAACCTTTTATGTCCAGATTAACACTTTATTGAACACACTATAAGGCTCAGACTACGAAAGAATTTTGCATGGTCTTAGAATATTTAACTGTGGAAACATTCGTCCTTGAATGTCTCTTATCAGGTTAAGAATACTGATCGACTGAACTTACTCAAGGAATGGGAGTATCTAAAACATGAATATAAATTGGAACACTGATACTCTGAGTTATCACAATGGACATGCGTATCAAATGCATGGAATACACGACTGAAACTACTCATAAGATGAATTGTCATAATAGACATGCATATCTTATATTAGGGAGATTATCTACAGCTCGAAATACTTTTTGCCTGGGAACACAATTCTTATCCTTATAGGGTCAGATAAACAGATTACAAAACACACTCCATGGCTCAGACTACGAGAAAATATTTTGGGGTGTTGTAATATCTATCAATTGGAAAGATTCATCCTTGAGTGTTGCTTGATAGGATATGAATTCTAATCGACTAAATTTACTAAATGAATAGGAGCATCTAAACCATGACCATACAATTGGAACCACTAATACTCAGAGGTATCCTACTGGACATGCATATCAGATGCATGCAATACACAACCGAAGCTGCTCATAAGCTGAATTCTCATAATAGTCATGCATATCTGATAACAGCAAAATTCTATATAGTTCAACATACTTCACTCTTGGGAAGACACTTCTCAACCTTTAATGGCCGAAGTAACACTTTACTGAACACACTCTAAGGCTCAGAATATGTGAGAATTTTGCGTGGTCTTCAAACATCTCACTCTTGGAAACATCAGTCCTCGAATGTCGCTTGATTTACTAAGAATATTGATCGAATAAACTTACTCAAGGACAAAGGAGCATCTGAAACATGACTATGCAATTGGAAACACTGATACTCTGAGTTCTCATACTTGACAAGCATATCAGATGAATGGAATACACGACCGAAGCTACTCATAAGCTGAATTTTTATAATAGACATGCATATCTGATATTAGGGAATTTCTATACTGATCAAAATAATTCTTGCTCAGGAAGACACTTCTCAACCTTTTAGAGCTAGATTTGCACTTTACTGAACACACTCTAAGGCTTAGACAATGAGAGAATTTTGTGGGGTCTTACAATATCTTCCCCTTGGAAACATTCGTCCTTGAATACTGCTTGATAGGCTAAGAATACTAATTGGCTAAACTTTCTTAAGGAATAGGAGCATCTAAAATTTGACTATGTAATTAGAACTACTGATTCTATGAGTTCCCATACTTGATATGGATATTAAAGGCATGGAATACATGACTGAAGCTACTCATAAGCTAAATTCTCATAATAGACATGCATATCTGATATTAGGGAAATTCTTTTTGGTTCAAAATACTTCTCTCTTAGGAAGACACTTCTTAACCTTATAGGGCAAGAGTCACATTTCACAGAAGACACTCTAAGGCTTAGACGACATGAGAATTTTACATGGTCTTATAATATCTCCCCTTGGAAACATTCATCATCGAATGTCGCTTGATACGCTAAGAATAATGATCGACTTAAATTACTCAAAGAATGAGAGCATCAGAAACATGACTATGGAATTTGAACTACTAATACTATAAGTTCTCATAATGGACATGCATATCAGATGCGTGTAATACATGATTGAAGCTGCTCATAAGATGGATTCGCATAATTGACATGCATATATTATATTAGAGAAAATATATACAATTCGAAATACTTCTCGCTTGGGAAGAAACTTCTGAACCTCTTAGGGCCGGATTAACACTTTATTGAACACACTCTAAGGCTCA
>NW_025843181.1:6971-18472 GCF_002878395.1 Capsicum annuum | reverse complement strand
TTTAGATGCTCCCATTCCTTGAGTAAGTTTAGTCGATCTGTATTCTTAACCTGATAAGAGACATTCAAGGACGAATGTTTCCACAGTTAAATATTCTAAGACCATGCAAAATTCTTTCGTAGTCTGAGCCTTAGAGTGTGTTCAATAAAGTGTTAATCTGGACATAAAAGGTTGAGCAGTGTTTTCCCAACGGAGATTTATTTTGAACCGCATAGAATTTTTCCAATATCAGATATACATGTCTATTATGTGAATTAAGCTTATGAGTAGCTTCAGTCGTGTATTCCATGCATCTGATATGCATGTCCTGTATGAGAACTCAGAGCATTAGTGGTTCCAATTGCATAGTCATTTTTCTGATGCTCCAGTTCCTTGTGTAAGTTCAGTCAATCAGTATTCTTAGCCTATCAAGGGACATTCAAATACTCAGAGTGTGTTCAGTATAATATTAAATAGGCCCTAAAATATTGAGAAGTGTCTTTCTAAGTGAGAAGTATTTGAACCATGTAGAATTTCCCTAATATCAGATATGCATGTCTATTATTAGAATTCAGCTTAAGAGTAGCTTCATTCATGTATTCCATGCATCTACTATGGATTTCTAGTATGAGAACTCAGAGTATCAGTGGTTCCAATTGCATAGTCATGTTTCAAATGCTCCCGTTCCTTGAGTTAGTTCTGTCGATCAGTACTCATTGCCTATCAAGAAACATTCGAGTATGAATCTTTCAAAGGAGGAGACATTGTAAGACCCCACAAAATTTTCTCCTAGTCTAAGCCTTAGAGTATGTTCAGAAAAGTGCTAATCCGTCCCTAAAAGTTTGAGAAGTGTCTTCCCAAAAGAGAAGTATTTTGAACCATATATAATTTCACAAATATCAGTTATTTACGTCTATTATAAGAATTTAGCTTATGTGCATAGTCACAGTATTAGTTATTCCTAGTGAATAGTCATTTTTCAGATGCTCCCATTCCTTGAATAAATTTAGTCGATCAGTATGCTTAGCCTTATGAGGGATGGCCTTGGCTCCGCGGTAATCTTGCTTACCGTGGTGTGCCAGGGTCAGGGGTTCGAAAAGACCCTCCCGTGAAGCTGGGGTGAGTGCGCATAGGTCAGGCCCGGAGTGATCCCCCCCTCCCCGACACCTACGGAGTAGGTATGAACCGGGTCGTCCCTAGTATGCTTAGCCTTATCAATTGACATTCGAGGATGAATGTTTCCTAGAGGAGATATTGAAAGACCATGTAAGATTCTCTCATAGTCTAAGCCTTAGAGTGTGTTAAATAAACTGTTAATCCATCCCTAAATGGTTGGAAGTGTCTTCCCAAGTGAGAAGTATTTTGAATTGTATAGAATTTCGGTAATAACACAAATGCATGTCTATTATGAAAATTCATATTATGAGTAGCTTTACTCATGGATACCATGCATTTGATATGTATGTCCAGTATTAGAACTCAGAGTATCAGTGGTTCAAATTGCATATTTATGTTTCAGATGCTCCCGTTCCTTGACTACGATCAGTTGATCATTATTCTTAGCCTATCAAATGACATTCGAAGATGAATATTTTCAAGGTAATATATTGTTACACCAGGAAAAATTTACTTGTAGTCTGAGCCTTAGAGTGTGTTTAGTTAAGTGTTAATCCTGCCCTAAAATGTTGAGAAGTATCTTACCATGTAAGAAGTATTTTAAACCAAATAGAATTTCCCTAATTTTAGATATGCTTGTCTATTATGTGAATTCATCTTATGAGTAACTTTAGTCATGTATTCCATTTATCTGATATGCATGTCCAGTATGAGAACTCAGAGTATTAGTGGTTCCAATTGTGTAGTAATGTTTCTGATGCTTCCAGTCCTTGAGTAAGCTTAGTCGATCAGTATTCTTAGCCTATCAAGCGAAATTCGAGAACGAATGTTTCCAAGGTTGAGATATTGTAAAACCTAAAAAAATTCTCTCGTACTCTAAACCTTAGAGTTTGTTCAATTAATTTTTAATCCGGCCATAAAAGGTTGAGAAGAGTCTTCCAAAGAGAGAATTATTTTGAACCATATAGAATTTCCCTAATATCACATCTGCATGTCAATAATGAGAATTCATCTTATGAATAAATTCAATCATGTAATCCATGTATTTGATATGCATGTCCAGTATGAGAACTCAGAGTATTAGTGGTTCAAATTGCATAGTCATGTTTCAGATGCTCCCATTCCTTTAATAAGTTTAGTCGATCATTACTCTTATCCTATCATGTGATATTCGAGGACTAATGTTTCCAAGATGAGATATTGTAAGACCACACAAATTTCTCATGTAGTATGAGTATTATATTGTGTTCAGTAAAGTGTCAATCATGCCCTATAAGTTTGAGATGTGTCTTCCAAAGCGAGAAGTATTTTGAACCTAATTGAATTTCCCTAATATCGGGTATGCATGTCTATTAAGAAAATTCATTTTATGAGTAGCTTCAGCCGTGCATTCCGTGTATCTGATATACATGTCGAATATGAGAACTCAGACTGTCAGTGGTTCAAATTACATAGTCAGGTTTCAGATGCTTTCATTTCTTGAGTAAGTTCAGTCGATCTATATTCTTAGCAAATCAAGTGACATTCAAGGACTCATGTTTCTAAGAGGGAGATAGTATAAGACCACACCAAATTCTTTCATCGTTTGAGCCTTAGAGTGTGTTCAGTAAAGTGTTCATTCGGCCCTAAAAGGTTGAGAAGTGTCTTCCTAAGTGAGAAGTATTTTGAACCATATTGAATTTCGCTAATACTAGATATGCATGTCTATAATGAGAATTCATCTTATGAGTAGCTTTAGTCGTGTATTCCATGCATCTGATATGCATGTCTAGTATGAGAACTCAGAGTATTAGTGGTTCAATTGCATAGTAATATTTTAGATGCTCCCATTTCTTGAGTATGTTTAGTCGATCAGTATACATAGCCTATCATACGAAATTTGAGGATGAATGTTTCCAAGGTAGATAATTTGTAACACCCCACAAAATTCTCTTGTACTCTGATCATTAGAGTTTATTTAGTAAATTGTTAATCTAGCCATAAAAGGATGATAAGTGTCTTCTAAAGTGAGAAGTATTTTGAACCATATAGAATTTCGCTAATATCGTATATGCATGTCTATTATAAGAATTCATATTATGAGTAGCTTCAGTTGTGTATTCCATGCATCTGATTTACATTACCAGTACGAGAACACAGAGTATCAGTTGTTATATGCTCTTGTTACTTGAGTAAGTTAAGTCAATCAGTATTCTTAGCCTATCAAGCTACATTGGAGGACGAATGTTTCCAAGGGGAAGTTTCTTACCAAGCGAAAAGTATTTCGAACTGTATAAAATTTCCCTAATATCAAATATGCATGTCTATTATGAGAATTCAGCTTATGAGTAGCTTCAGACATGTATTCCATGCATCTGATATGCATGTCGTTTATGAGAATTCAGTGTATCCATGTTGTCAATTGCATAGTTATGTTTTAGATGCTCCAATTCCTTGAATAAGTTCAGTTAATCAATAATCTTAGCCTATCAAGAAACATTCAAGGATGAATGTTTTGAAGGGGGAGACACTGTAAGACCCCAAAAAATTCACTCGTAGTCTGAGCCTTAAATTATTTTCAGTAAACTAATAATCTGGCACTGAAAGGTTAAGAAGTGTCTTCCTAAGCGAGAAGTATTTTGAACCTTATAAAATTTCCCTGATATCAGATATGAATTTCTATTATGAGAATTCATCTTATGGGTAGCTCTAGTCATGTATTTCATGTAGCTAATATGCATGTCAAGTATGAGAACTCAGAGTATCATTAGTTCCAATTACATAGTCATATTTTAGATGCTCCCATTCCTTGAGTAAGTTCAGTCAATCAGTATTCTTAAACTATCGAGCGATATTCGAGGATGAATGTTTCCAAAGGGTAAATATTGTAAGACCCCGCAAAATTCACTCATAGTCTAAGCCTTATAGTGTGTTAAATAAATTGTTAATCTGTTCCTAAAAGATTGAGAATTGTTATTCCAAGAGAGAAGTATTTTAAACTAAATATAATTTCACAAATATAAGATATGGATGTCTATTATAAGAATTCATCTTATGAGTAGCTTTAGTCGTATGCTCCATGCATCTTATATGCATGTCCTATATGAGTACTCAGAGTATCAGTGGTTCCCATTGAATATTCATGTTTCAGATGCTCCCGTTCCTTGAGTAAGTTCAGTCAATTACTATTCTTAGCCTATCAAGCGACATTAAAGGATGAATGTTTACAAGGGGGAGATATTGTAAGGCCACGCAAAATTCTCTCATAGTCTCTGACTTTGAGTGTGTTCATTAAAGTGTTAATCCATACCTAAAAGGATGAGAAGTGTCTTTGCAATCGAGAAGTATTTCAAACCTTATAGAATGTTGCTAATATCCGATGTGGATGTCAATTATGAGAATTCAGCTTTTGAGTAGCTTTAGTCATGTATTCCATGCATTTGATATGCATGTCCTATATGAGAACTCATAGTATCAAGGGTTCAAATTACATACTCATGTTTTAGATGCTCTCATTCCCTGTGATAGTTCAGTTAATCAACAGTTTTAGCCTATCAAGTGACATTCAAGCAAAATTCCCTCGTAGTCTGAGCCTTAGAGTGTGTTCACTAGAGTGTTAATACGGGTCTAAAAGGTTGAGAAGTTTCTTCCCAAGAGAAATATATTTTGAACCGTATAGAATTTCCCTAATACCGGATATGCATGTATATTTTGAGAATTCAGCTTATGAGTAGCTTCAATCATGTATTCCATGCATCCGATATGCATGTTATTTATGAGAATTCAAAGTATCTATGTTTTCAATTAATCCTTTATGTTTCAGATGCTCCCATTCCTTGAATAAGTTCAGTCAATCAATATTCTTAGGCTATGAAGCAACATTCAAGGATAAATGTTTCGAAGGGGGAGACACTATAAGACCCCACAAAGTTCTCTCATAGTGTGAGCCTTAGAATGTGTTCAGTAAAGTGTTAATCAGGCCCTTGAAGGTTAAGTGTCTTCCCAAGCGAGAAGTATTTTGAACCTTATAGAATTTCCCTAATATCTGATATGGATTTCTGTTATGAGAATTCATCTTATGGGTAGCTCCAGTCATGTATTCCATGCAGCTGATATGCATGTCCAGCATGAGAACTCAGAGCATCAGTGGTTCCAGTTGCATAGTCATATTTTAGATGCTCTTGTTCCTTGAGTAAGTTAAGTCGATCAGTATTCTTAGCCTATCAAGCGACATTCGAGGATGAATGTTTCTAAGGAAGAAATATTGTAAAATTCCAAAAAATTCTCTCCCAGTCTGAGCCTTAGAGCGTGTTCAGTAAATTGTTAATCTGTTCCTTGAAGATTGAGAAGTGTCTTCCCAAGAGAGTAGAATTTTGAACCATATAGAATTTCCCTAATATCAGATATGCATGTCTATTTTAAGAATTAAGTTTATGATTTACTTTTGTCATGTATTCCATGCATCTGATATCCATGTCCAGTATGAGAATTGAGAGTATCAGTGGTTACAGTTGCATAGTTATTTTACAGATGCTACCTTTTCTTGAGTAAGTTAAGTCGATCAATATTTTTAGTCTATCAAGAAAAATTTGAGTATGAATGTTTCCAAGGATGAAAGATTATATAACCTTGTAAAATTCCCTCGTAGTCTAACCCTTGGAGTGCGTTCAGTAAAGTATTAATCCGTCCCCAAAGGGTTGAGAAGTGTCTTCCCACGCGAGAAGTATTTTGAACCATATAAAATTTCCCTAATATCAGATATGCATTTCTATTATGAGAATTCATCTTATGGGTAGCTCTAGTCATGTATTCCATGTAGCTAATACGCATGTCAAGTATGAGAACTCAGAGTATCATTAGTTCCAATTGCATAGTCATATTTTAGATGCTCCCATTCCTTGAGTAAGTTCAGTCGATCATTATTCTTAGACTATCGAGCGACATTCAAGGATGAATGTTTCCAAAGGGTAAATAGTGTAAGACCCCGCAAAATTCTCTCATAGTCTAAGCCTTATAGTGTGTTCAGTAAATTGTTAATGTGTTCTTAAAAGATTGGGAAGTGTCATCCCAAGCGAGAAGTATTTTAAACTAAATATAATTTAACAAATATAAGATATGCATGTCCATTATGAGAATTAATCTTATGAGTAGCTTTAGTCGTATGCTCCATGCATCTTATATGCATGTCCTGTATGAGTACTCAGAGTATCAGTGGTTCCCATTGAATAGTCATGTTTCAGATGCTCCCGTTCCTTGAGTAAGTTCAGTCAATTACTAATCTTAGCCTATCAAGCGACATTAAAGGATGAATGTTTACAAGGGGGAGATATTGTAAGGCCACGAAAAATTCTCTCACAGTCTCAGACTTTAAGTGTGTTCATTAAAGTGTTAATCCAAACCTAAAAGGACGAGAAGTGTCTTTCCAATCGAGAAGTATTTTGTACCTTATAGAATGTTGCTAATATCCGATGTGGATGTCAATTATGAGAATTCAGCTTTTGAGTAGCTTCAGTCGTGTATTCCATGCATTTGATATGCATGTCCTATATGAGAACTCATAGTATCAAGGGTTCAAATTGCATACTCATGTTTTAGATGCTCTCATTCCTTACGATAGTTCAGTCAATCAGCATTTTTAGCCTATCAGTTGACATTCAAGCAAAATTCTCTCGTAGTCTGAGCCTTAGAGTGTGTTCACTAGAGTGTTAATCCTGGTCTAAAAGGTTGAGAAGTTTCTTCCCAAGAGAAATGTATTTTGAACCTTATAGAATTTCCCTAATACCGGATATGCATGTATATTATGAGAATTCAGCTTATGAGTAGCTTCAATTGTGTATTCCATGCATCCGATATGCATGTCATTTATGAGAATTCATAGTATCTATGTTTTCAATTGCACAGCTATGTTTCAGATTCTCCAATTCCTTGAATAAGTTCAGTCGATCAATATTCTTAGGCTATCAAGCAACATTCAAGGATAAATGTTTTGAAGGGGGAGATTCTATCGTAGTCTAACCCTTGGAGTGCGTTCAGTAAAGTTTTAATCTGTCCCTAAAGGGTTGGGAAGTGTCTTCTCAAGCGAGAAGTATTTTGAACCATATACAACTTTCCAAATATCAAATATGCATGTCTATTATGAGAATTCAGCTTATGAGAGGCTTTAGTCATGTATTCCATGCATTTGATATGCATGTCCTATATGAGAACTTAAAGTATCACTGGTTCCAATTTCATAATCATGTTTCAGATGCTACCGTTCCTTGAGTAAGTTCAGTCAATCAGTATTTTTAGCCTACAAAGCAACATTAGAGGATTAATGTTTCCAAGGGTGAGAAATTGATAGACCCCACAAAACTCTCTTGTATTATAACATTTAGAATGTGTTCAGTAAAGTATTAATCCGGCCCTAAAATGTTGAGAAGTGTCTACCCAAGTGACAAGTATTTTGAGCCATATACAATTATCCTAATATTATAATTGGATGTATATTATGAGAATTAAGCTTATAAGTAGCTTAAGTCGTGCATTCGATGCCTCTGATATGTATGTCTAGTATGAGAACTAAGATTAATCGTGGTTCTAATTGCATAGTCATGTTTCAGATGCTCTCGTACCTTGAGTAAGTTCAGTCGATAAATATTCTTAGCCTAACATGCGAAATTCGACGATGAATATTTCCAAGGGGGAGATATTATAAAATAAGCAAAATATCTTATTGTCTAAGACTTAGAGTGTGTCCAGTAATGTGTTAATCCGGCCCTAAAAGTTTGAGAAGTGTCTTCCCAAGCGAGAAGCATTTTAAATTGTATAGAATTTCCCTAATATTAGATATGCATGGCTATTATGAGAATTTAGCTTGTGAGTAGCTTCAGTAGTGTATTCTATGCATATCATATACATGTCCTGTATGAGAACTCAAAGTATCAGTGGTTCCAATTGCATAGTCATGTTTGAGATGCTCCTATTCCTTGGGTAATTTTGGTGGATCAGTATTTTTAGGCTATCAAGCAACATTTGAGGATGAATGTTTCCAAGGGTGAGAAATTAATAGACCCCGTAAAACTCTTTCGTATTTTGAGCTTTAGAATGTGTTAAGTAAAGTGTTAATCCAGCCCAAAGAGATTGAGAGGTGTCTTCCTAAGCGAGAAATATTTGGAATAGTATATTATTTTTCTAATATTAGATATATATGTCTCTTATAAGAATTTAGCTTATGAGTAGCTTAAGCCATGCATTCGATGCATCTGATATGCATGTCTAGTATGAGAGCTCAGAGTATCAGTGGTTCTAATTGCATTGTTATGTTTCAGATGCTCCCGTACCTTGAGTAAGTTCAGTCGATCAGTATTGTTATACTAATAAGCGACATTCAAGGATGAATATTTACTAGGGGAGATATTGTGAACTACGCAAAATTTCTCATAGTCTGAGCCTTAGAGTGTGTTCAGTAAAGTGTTAATCCATCCCTAAAAGGTGGAGATGTGTCTCCACAAATGAGAAGTATTTTGAACCATATAGAATTTCCCTAATATTAGATATGCATGTCTATTATGGGAATTTAGCTTATGAGTAGCTTTAGTAGTGTATTACATGTATCTGATATACATGTCCTGTATGAGAACTCAGAGTATCAGTGGTTCTAATTGCATAGTGATATTGCAGATGCTCCCATTCCTTGAGTAAGTTTGGTCGATCAGTATTCTTAGCCTACCAAGCAACATTTGTGGATAAATGTTTCCAATGGGGTGACATTGTAAGACCCCGCAAAATTCTCTCATAGTTTGGGTCTTAAAATATGTTTAGTAAAGTGTTAATCTAGCCTTAAAGTTTGAAAAGTATCTTCCCAAGTGAGAAGTATTTTGAACCATATACAATTTCCCAAATATCAGATATGCTTGTGTATTTTGAGAATTCAGCTTATGAGTAGCTTCAGTCATGTATTCCATGCATTTGATATGCATTTCCAGTATGAGAACATAAAGTATCAGTGGTTCTAATTGCATAGTCATATATAAGATGCTCTCACTCCTTGAGTATGTTAGGTTGATCAGTACTGTTAGCATATGATGAGACATTCAGGCAAAATTCTCTAATTTTCTGAGCCTTAGCGTGTGTTTAGTAAAGTGTTAATCCGGCCCTAAAAGGTTAAGAAGAGTCATCCCAAGTGTGAAGTATCTTGAACCAAATAGAATTTTCCTAATATCAGGTTTGCATGTCTATTATGAAAATTCAGCTTTTATGAGTAGCTCAAGTCATATATTCCATGCAGCTGATATGTATGCCCATCATGAGAACTCAGAATATCAGTAGTTCCAATTGCATAGTCATATTTTAGATGCTCCCGATCCTTGAATAATTTCTGTCAGTCAGTATTCTTAGCCTATCAAGCAACATTTGAGAATGAATATTTCCAAGGGGGAAATATTATAAGACCCCACAAAATTCTCTTGTAGTCTGAGCCTTAGAGTGTGTTCTGTAAAGTGTTAATCTGTTCCTAAAAGGTTGAGAAGTGTCTTTCCAAGAGAGAAGTATTTTAAACCTTATAGAATTTCCCTAATATCAGATGTGCCTGTCTATTCAAAGAATTTAGCTAATAATAAGCTTCAATCATGTATTCAATGCATCTGATATCTATGTCAAGTATGAGAACTCAGAGTATCAGTGGTTCCAGTTGCATAGTCATGTTTCAGATGCTCCCGTTCCTTGAGAAAGTTCAGTCGATCAGTATTCTTATCCTATCAAGTAAAGTTCAAGTATGAATGTTTCCAATGGGGACACATTATAAGACCCCACAAAATTTACTCGTAGTCTAAACCTTAGAGTGTGTTCAATAAAATGTTCATCTTGCCCTAAAAGGTTGAGAAGTGTCTTCCGAACCAAGAAATATTTTGAGCCGTGTAAAATTTCTCTAATATCAGATATTCATGTCTATTATAAGAATTCATCTTATGAGTAGCTTCAGTTGTGTGTTCCAGGCATCTGATATGCATGTCCAATAGGAGAACGCAGAGTATCAGTTCTTCTAATTGCATAGTTATATTTCAGATACTCCCATTGCTTGAGTAAGTTCAGTCGATCAGTATTCTTATCCTATCAAGTGACATTCTAGGATGAATATTTCCAAGGTGTAGATATTGTAAGGCCTCGTAAAATTTCCTCGTAGTCTGAGCCTTACAGTGTTTAGTAAACTGTTAATTCAACCCTAAAAGTTTGAGAAGTGTCTTCCCAGGCAAGAAGAATTATGAACTGTATAGAATTTCCCTAATATCAGATATGCACGTCTATTATGAGAATTCAGCATATAAGTAGCTTTAGTCATGTATTTCATGCATCTGATATGCTTGTCCAATATAAGAACTCAGAGTATCAGTGGTTCCAATTGCATAGTCATGTTTTAAATGCTCCCTTTCCTTGATTAACTTTAGCCGATCAGTATTCTTAGCCTATCAAGCGACATTCAAGGACGAATATTTCAAAGAGGGAAATATTGTAATACCACACAAAAGTCTCTTGTAGTCTGAATCGTAGAGTGTATTCAGTAAAGTGTTAATCCAGACCTACAAGGTTGAGAAGTGTCTTCCCGAGTGATAAGTATTTTGAACCGTATAGAATTTCCCTAATATCAGATATGCATGTCTAATATGAGAATCAGCTTATGAGTAGCTATAGTAGTGTATTCAATACATCTAATATGCATGTCCAATATGAGAACTCAGAGTATCAGTGGTTCCAATTGCAAATTATATTTCAGATGCTCCTATTCCTTGAGTATGTTCAGTTGATCAGTATTCATAGTCTATCAAGCGACACTCGAGGATGAGTGATTCCAAGGGGCGAGATATTGTAAGATTATGGAAAATTCTCTTATTGTCTGAGCCTTAGAGTGTGTTCAGTAAGGTATTAATCTTTCATTGAAAGGTTGAGAAGTTTCTTCCTAAGAGATATGTATTTTTAACCATATAGAATTTCCCTAATATAAGATATTCAGGTCTATTATTAGAATTCTTCTTATGAGAAGCTTCAATTGTGTATTGCATGCATTTGATAAGCACTTCTAGTATGAGAAATTAGAGTATCAGTAGTTCCAATTTCATAGTGATGTCTCAGATGCTCCCGTTCCTAGAGTAAGTTCTATCGATCAGTACTCTTAATGTATCAAGCGATATTTGAGGATGAATGTTTCTAAGGGGGAGACATTGTAAGACCCTGAAAAATTCTCCCATTGTCTTATACTTAGAATATGTTCATAAAAGTGTTAATCAGGTCCTAAAAGTTTGAGAAGTGTCTTCCAAAGCGAGAAGTATTTTGAACCGTATAGAATTTTCCAAATATCAGGTATGTGTGTCTCTTATGAGAATTTAGCTTAAAAGTTTCTTTAGTCGTGTATTCCATGTATTTAATAAGCGTGTTCTGTATGAGAACTCAGA
>NW_025843181.1:0-3971 GCF_002878395.1 Capsicum annuum | reverse complement strand
AATTTTCCTAATATCTGATATACATGTCTATTATGATAATTCAGCTTATGAGTTGCTTCAGTAGTGTATTCCATGCATCTGACATGCATGTCCTATTTGAGAACTTAGAGTATCAATTGTTCCAATTGCATAATCATATGCTCCCATTCCTTGAGGAAGTTCAGTCAATCATTATTCAAAGCCTATGAAGAAACATTTGATGATGAATGTTTCCTAGAGGGAGACATTGTAAGACCCAACAAAATTCTCTTATAGTTTGAGCCTTAGACTGTGTGTTTAGTAAAGTTTTAATCCAACCCCAAAAGATTGTGAAGTGTCTTTCCACGTTTAAAGTATTTTGAACCGAATAGAATTTCCTTAATATTAGATATGCATGTCTCTTATGGGAATTCAGCTTACAAGTAGTTTCAGTCGTGCATTCCATGCATCTGGTATGTCGGCCCAGTATGAGAACTCAGAGTATTAGAGGTTTCAATTGCATAGTCCTATTTTAGAAGATCCTGTTCCTTCAGTAAATTCAGTCGATCAGTATTTTTAGCCTATCAAGAGACATTCAAGGATGAACATTTCCAAAGGGAGATATTATCAGACCATGTAAAATTCTCTCATAGTTTGAGACTTAGAGTGTGTTCTGTAAAGTCTTAATCCGACCATTAAAGGTTGAGAAGCATCTCCCTAAGCTAGAAGTATTTTGAACCATATAGAATTTCCCTAATATCAGATATACATGTCTATTATGATAATTCAGCTTATAAGTAGCTTCAGTCGTGTATTCCATGCATCTGATATGCATTTAAATTATGAGAACTCAGAGTATCTATGGTTCCAATTGCATAGTATTGTTTCTGATGTCCCATTCCTTGAGTAAATTTAGTCAATCAGTACTCTTAGCCTATCTAGCGACATTCGAGGATGAATATTTCAAGTGGGGAGACATTGTAAGACCCTAAAAAATTCTCTCATTGTCTAAGCCGTAAAATATGTTCATTAAAGTGTTAATCCGACCCTAAAAGGTTTAGAAGTGTCTTCCCAAGTGAGAAGTATTTTGAACTGTATAGAATTTCCCTAATATCATATATGCATGTCTCTTATAAGAACTCAGCTTATAAGTAGCTTCCGTCATGTATTCCATGCATCTGATATGCATGCCAAGTATGAGAACTCACAGTATTAGAGGTTCCAATTGCATAGTCATGTTTCAGATGATCCCGTTCCTTGAATAGGTTCAGTTGATCTGTATTTTTAGCATATCAAGCGATATTAGAGGACGAATGTTTCCAAGGGGGAGATTTTGTCAAACTATGCCAAATTCTCTCTTAGTCTGAGACTTAGAGTGTGTTCAGTAAAGTGTTAATCTAACCCTTAAAGGTTGAGAAGCGTCTCTCCAAGCGAGAAGTATCTTGAACCGTATAGAGTTTCCCTAATATCAGATATAGATGTCTATCATGATAATTAATCTTAAAAGTAGCTTCATTCAGGTAATCCATGCATTTGATATGCATATACAGTATGAGAACTCAGAGTATCCGTAGTTCCAGTTGCATTGTCATGTTTCAGATGCTCCCGTTCCTTGAGTAAGTTCAGTCAATTAGTATTCTTAGCATATCAAGCGATAGTTGAGCACGAATGTTTCCAAGGGGAGATACTGTACGACCACAAAAAATTCTCTCATAGTCTGATCCTTACAGTGTGTTCATTAAATTGTTAATCCGGCCCTTAAATATTGAGAAGTCTCTTCCCAAGCGAGAAGTATTTTAAACCATATAGAATTTCACTAATATCAACTATGCATGTGTGTTATGAGAATTCATCTTATGAGTATCTTCATTCATGTTTTCCATGCATCTGATATGCATGTCCATTATGAGAACTTAGAGTATTAGTGGTTCCAATTACATAGTCATGTTACAGATGCAACCGTTCCTTGAATAACTTCAGTCGATCAGCATTCTTAGCCTACCAAGAATCATTTGAGGACAAATATTTCCTCGGGGGAGATATTGTAAGACCATGCAAAATTTCTTCGTAGTCTAACCCTTAGAGTGTGCTCAGTAAAATGTTAATCCTACCCCAAAAGGTTAAAAAGTGTTTTCCCAAGTGATAAGTATTTTAAATCGTATAGAATTTTCTTCCGATCAGTTTTTTTAGCATATCAAGTGACATTCGAGGAAAAATGTTTCCAACGGGGAGATAGTGAAATACTACGTAAAATTTCTCTTAGTCTAAGCCTTAGAGTACGTTCAGTAAAATGTTAATCCAGCCCTAAAAGGTTGAGAGGTGTCTTCCCGAGCGAGAAGTATTATGAAACATATAGATTTCCCTAATATCAGATATGCATGTCTATTATAAGAATTCCATTTAGGAGTAGGTTCAGTCGTGTATTACATGCATTTGTTATGCATGTCCTGCGTGAGAAGTCAGATTATGAGTGGTTCTAATTGCATAGTCATGTTTTAGATTCTCCTATTCCTAGAGTAAGTTCAGTTGATCAGTACTCTTTGCCTATCAAGCAACATTCGTGGATGAATATTTATAAAGGGGAGACATTGTAAGACCCCGTAAAATTCTCTCATAGTTTAAGTGTTAGAATATGTTTATTAAAGTGTGAATCCATCTCAAAAAGTTTGAGAAGTGTCTTCCCAAGAAAGATTTATTTTGAACCATATAGAATTTTGATAAAATTAAATATGCATGTCTATTATGAAAACTCAGCTTATGAGTAGCTTTAGTCATGTATTCCATCCATCTGATATGCATGTCCAACATGAGAACACAACATATCAGTGGTTCTAATTGCATAGTAATATTTCAGACGCTCCCATTCCTTGAGTAAGTTCAGTCGATCAGTATTCTTAGCCTATCAAACAACATTCGCAGATGAATATTTCCTATGGGGAGTCAGTGTAAGAACCAACAAAATTCTCTTGTAGTGTGATCCTTAGAGTGTATTCAGTAAAGTGCTAATTGTCCCTAGACGGTTGGAATATATCTTCCAAAGAAGGAAATATTTTCAATCGTATAGAATATCCCTAATATCAGATTTGCATGTCCATTATGATAATTCAGCTTATGAGTAGCTTCAGTCGTGTATTCCATGCATCTAATATGCATGGCCTGTATGAGAAATCGGAGTATCATTTTTTCCAATTGTATAGTCATGTTTCAGATGCTCCCATTCCTTAAGTAAGTTTAGTCGATCCATATTCTTAGCCTATCAAGCAATATTCGAGGATGACTATTTGCCAGGGGGCGACATTGTAAGACCTAAAAAAATTCTCTTGTAGTCTAAGCCATAGAGTGTGTTCAGAAAAGTATTAATCCAGCCCTAAAAAGTAGAGTAGTTTCTTTCTAAGTGAAAAGTATTTTGAAATGTATAGAATTTCCCTAGTATCAGATATTCATGTCACTTATGAGAATTCATCTTATAAGTAGCTTCTGCTGCGTATTCCATGCATCTGATATTTATGCCCAGTATGAGAACTCAGAGAATTAGTGGTTCCAATTGCATAGTCATGTTTCAGATGATCCCATTCCTTGAGTAAGTTCAATAGATTTGTATTTTTAGCCTATCAAGCGACATTCGAGGATAAATGTTTCCAAGGGGGAGATATTGTCCGACCACACAAAATTCTCTCATAGTCTGAGACATAGAGTGTGTTTAGTAAAGTCTTAATCCGACCCATAAATTTTTAGAAGCGTCTTCCAAAGCAAGAAGTATTTTGAACCACATAGAATTGCTCTAATATGAAATATCATGTCTATTATGAGAATTCAGCTTATGAGTAGATTTAGTAGTGTATTCCATGCATCTGATATGCATTTCCAGCATGAGAACTCAGAGTATCTGTGGTTCTAATTGCATAGTGATGTTTCAGATGCTCCCATTCCTATAGTAAGTTCAGTGGATCAGTACTCTAAGCCTATCAAGCAACATTCGAGGATGAATGTTTCTAAGGGGGAGACATTCTAAG
>NW_025843180.1:0-1145 GCF_002878395.1 Capsicum annuum | reverse complement strand
ATTGATCTTAGCATAAAAAATATTATTTGAAATATCTTGGATTTAAGGTCTGTTACAAAATTTGAGATATTTGGGAAAATCTAGAAATTTTGTCTTGCCAATACCACAATAGCGACATGTACAGTGCTATAGTGACTGTCACTATAGTCAAATTTTTTTTGCTATAGTGGCAATCAAACCCAGTTAACGACAACTATAGTTGAGGAAAGTCACAAATTTATTTAATTTTCTAATAAAATAATAAAATAATTTATTTTATTAAAACTCATTTTAGGAAAAAGGAGGAGTGATTTTTATCAGATTTACATTTTTCAGTTTCATTAAGGTGAGGATTTCATTTTCATTAACTAGTATTTGATAATTAAGTCTTAAAATTACTAAATTACATAGTTTGGGAGGGCTTTAGGGATGATTTTGGTTGTTTCTGATACAAGGGAGTGGATTAAGTAATAATTTAATGAATTTTAATTATATAGTTAATTTATCCCTGCATTTCATTGATTCACTAATTTATCCATGAAATTGGTAGCTTTAGGTGAATTACAGTAGAAAATCGCTAGAACGGAAATGGAATGGTCATAAAGTTTACTTTACGGGTTAGGTGGGAGTTTTATTTTAAAATGATAGGTTATTTTGTTAATTATGTATTTATATGTGTTCTAGATAAAGAGCAAGCAAAAATTGCATGGAAGGGCAAAACTCCTTCTTAGAGGAGTTGTGCAAGCTTAGTTCGAGGTAGGTAATGGTATTGTAGTTTAATCAAATTTGTGTTATATGTGTATGTGAAATACTTTGAAGTATGGCTTTTTAGTACATGTTATTTGGTATGGTCCATGCAAATGATTTTAGTTGTTATATGATTTTGAATTATAAATATAGAATATTTTAGTATTTACAATGTTCTCACAGGTTATTGGTGAAACAAGGTTAACAGACACTTATGTCTGAGGCTTTTTACATGGAAAAAAATTATCCTCTATGGATCATTGCTAGATGGTGGGTGTATTATCGATAATTTGTATGTATGAGGGTCGATAAGATTATGCACTAGGAAAAACATTATCCTCTGTTATTTCCTTGTGTGCTGATATTATATCCGCTCTTACTTTTATACATGCAATGCATTTCAGTGACTCCTACAAGAC
>NW_025843179.1:0-3563 GCF_002878395.1 Capsicum annuum | reverse complement strand
ATCTATTTTTCCTGAAATTCTCCATTCGTGCTGTTTCACCTATTTTTCCATCCAAATGGCTACAAAAATTTAAATGGACCACACTGGGATGATCCCTAACCTCCCTGGCATGCCCCAGTGGATTTTTGGACCACAGAACACCCGAAACCCAGGCCCTCCCCAAAAACTGTGGGCTATAGCACATCGATTTAGCCCGAAAACACCTCATTCAGGTTGTTTTGCCCATTCGTTTAGTCCAATCTCCATGACACTCTCCAATTGATTTTTGGCCCACAGCACGCTCGAACCCTGGGCCCACCTCCAAAACTGTGAGCTATAGCACATGGATTTGGCTTGCAAATGCCCCATTCATGCCGTTTCACCCATTTGTCCACCCAAATAACCATGAAAAATTAAACGGACCACACTTAATGATCCCTAAACTCCCTGGCATGCCCCGATCAATTTTTGACCCTCATCACGCTCAGAACCTGGTCCCACCCCCAAAAATATGGGCTGTAACACATCGATTTTGCCCGAAGATGCCTCGTTTGCATCGTTTCATCCGTTTGTTCACCTAAATGGCCACAAAAATTTAAATGAACTACACTGGGACGATCCCCAATCCCAATGTCATCCCCCGATTGATTTTCAGCGCAGAGCACGCATGGACCCGAGGCCCACCCCCAAAACCGTGTTCTATAGCGCACCAATTTTTCCACAAAATGCATCGTTTGCACCATTTTACCCATTTGTCCACACAAATAGCCACAAAAATTTAAACGGACAACACAGGCACGATCCCCAATCTCCCTGGCACACCCCCATCATTTTTTGGCCTACAGCAAGCTCAAACCGCAGGCTCTCCTTTAAAATTGTGGGCTACAGAACAACGATTTGACCTAAAAATGCCCCGTTTGAACCGTTTCACCCGTTTGTCCACCCAAATAGCCATGAAAATTTAAATGGACCACACTGGGATGATCCTCAACCTCCCTGGCATGCCCCAATCTATTTTTGGCCCACAGTACACCCGTACCCCCGGCCCACCTCCGAAACTGTGGGCTATAGCACACCAATTTGGCCCAAAAACACCTCATTCATGTTGTTTTGCCCGTTCATTCATTCCAAGCTCCTTGGCATGCTCTGATGATTTTTCTCCCACAGCACGCTCGGACTCCAGCCCCACCCCAAAAATTATGGGTTATAGCACACCGATTTGGCCCGAAAATGCCTCATTCGTGCCATTTTGCCCGTTTGTCCATGCAAATGGCCGTGAAAATTAAAACGAACCACACTGGGATGATCCCCAACATCCTTGGCATGTCCTGGTCAATTTTTCGCCTCCAACACGGCCAAACTCCCAGTCCACCCTAAAAACTATTGGCTGTAGCACACCGATTTAGATCAAAAATGCCCCGTTCACGCCATTTCTTGAGTTTGTCTACCCAAATGGCCACAAAAATTAAAACAGACCATAATGCAATGATCCTCAACCTCCTTGACACGCTCCAACTAATTTTTGATCCACAGAACGCCCGAACCCTTGGCTCACCCCCAAAACCGTGGGCTATAGCTCACTGAATTGGCCCAAAAATGCCTCGTTCGCACCGTTTTGCCCATTTGTCCACTCAAATAGCCACAAAAATTTAAAAAGACCATACTAGATGATCCCCAACCTCCCTAGCATGCCCCGGTTGATTTTCAACCTACAGCACGCCCGGTCCCCGAGCCAACCTCTAAAACCGTGGACTATATCACACCGATTTGGCCCAAAAGTGCCCCATTCATGCCGTTTCTCCCGTTTGTCCACTCAAATGGGCACACAAATTTAAATAGACCACACTGGGATGATCCTCAACCTGCCTGACATGCCTAGATTGATTTTTGACCCACATTACGCTTAGACCCCGGGCCCACCCTTGAAATCGTGAGCTATATAGCATCGATTTGACTCGAAAATGCCCCATTCACACTGTTTCACCCATTTGTCCATATAAATGGCCACGAAAAGTTAAACAGACCATACTGGAATGATACCAACCTCCCTGGTATGCTCCAATCAATTTTTGGCCCACAGCATGCCTGGACTCCTGGCCCACCGCCGAAACCGTGGGCTATTGCACACCGATTTGGCTAAAAAATACGTCGTTCGTACCTTTTCGCCCGCTTGTCCACCCAAATGGCATCAAAAATTAAAATGGATCATACTTGGATGATCTCCAACCTCCTTGGCATGCCCTGATCAATTTTTGGCCCATAGCATTCCCAAAACCCAAGCCTACCCCTAAAACCTTGGGCTATAGCACACCGATTTGGCCTAAAAATGCCTCGTTCGCATTGTTTTGCCCATTTGTCCACCCATATGGCCACAAAAATTTAAACGAACCACACTAGGATGATCCCTAACCTCCCTGGCATGCCCTAGTAGATTTTTGACCCATAGCACTTTCGGACCCTGAGCCCACCCAAAACCATGGGCCATAGCGCACCGATTTGGCCTGAAAATTCCCCATTCGTGCATTTTTATCTGTTTGTCCACCCAAATGGCTGCAAAAAATTAAACGAACCACACTGGGATGATTCCTTAACCTCCCTAGCATGCCTCAATTGATTTTGGGCCAACAGCACGCTCGAACCCTGAGCCCACCACCAAAACCGTGGGCTATAGTACATTGATTTGTCCCAAAAATGCCCCGTTCATCCCGTATAGCCATTTTGTCAACCCAAATGTCCATAAAAAAAATAAACAGACCACACTGGGATGATCCTCAACCTTCCTGGCATGCCCTGGTGTATTTTTGGCCCACAGCACAACCAAAGACCGGGCCCACCTCCAAAACAGTGGGCTATTATAGCACACCGATTTTTCCTTAAAATGCCCCGTTTGTGCCGTTTCACCTATTTATCCACCCAAATGGCCACAAAAATTTTATCGGACCACACTGGGATAATCCCCATCCTCCTTGACATGCCCCGGTCAATTTTCCGCCCACAACAGGCTCGGACCCCAGCCCACCACCAAAACTGTGAGCTATAGCACACCGATTTGGCCCAAAAATACCCTGTTAACGCCGGTTTGTCCACCCAAATGGCCACAAAAATTTAAATGAACCACACTGGGATGATCCCCAACCTCCCTGGCATGCCCTGGTAGATTTTTGGCCCACAGAACTTTCGGACCCCGAGCCTACCCCTAAAACCGTGGGCTATAGCGCACCGATTTGGCCTGAAAATTCCCCATTCATACCGTTTTTCCTGTTTGTCCACCCAAATGGCTGCGAAAATTTAAACGAACCATAATGGGATGATCCCCAACCTCCCTGGCATGCCCCGATGAATTTTTGACCCACAGCACGCTCGAACCCTAGGCCCACCTCTGAAACTGTGAGCTATAGCACATGGATTTTGCCTGCAAATGCCCCGTTCACGCTATTTCACCTATTTGTCCACCCAAATGGCCATGAAAAATTAAACGGACCATACTGAATGATCCCTAACTTCCCTGGCAAGCCCCAATCAATTTTCCACCCTAAACACACTCAGACCCTGGGCCCACCCCAAAAAATATGGGCTATAACACA
>NW_025843178.1:0-2323 GCF_002878395.1 Capsicum annuum | reverse complement strand
TGAACAAACAGGCAAAACGGCACGAACGAGGCATTTACCGGCCAAATTGGTGTTCTATTAGCCCACGATTTTAGGGGTGGGCCATGGGAACGGGCGTTTCCTTGGCCAAATATCAGTTGGGAAATGCCAGAGATATTCGAGATTGTCCCAAGGTGGTCCGTTTATTTTTTTGTTGCCATTTGGGTGGACAAACCGGCGAAACAGCGCAAATGGGGCATTTTATTGCCGAATCTGTGTGCTATAGCCCACAAGTTTGGGGGTGCGCCTGGGGTCCGGGCGTGCTATTGGCTGAATATTGGCCGGGGCATACCATGGAGGTTGGGGATCATCCCAGTGTGGTTCGTTTAATTTTTCGTGGCCATTTGGGTGGGCAAACGAGCAAAACGGCACGAACGGGGCATTTTTTGTCCAAATCGGTGTGCTATAGCCCACAATTTTGGGGGTGGGCCCGGGATCTGGGCGTTCTGTAGGCCTAAAATCGACCGGGGCTTACTAAAGAGGTTGGGGTTCATCCAATGTGATCTATTTAATTTTTCATGGCCAAATCGGTGTGCTATAGTCCACGGTTTTTGGGGTGGATCCGGGGTTCGGGCGGGCTGTGGGCCAAAAATTGGTCGAGGCGTACCAGAGAGGTTGGGGATGTGTACGGTTTAGGGATGGGCCCAGGGTCCGGGTGTGCTGTGATCCGAATATTGGCCAGGGCATTCCAGGGGGTGTCAGGGAGGTTGTTGATCATCCTAGTATGGTCCGTTTACTTTTTTGTGGCCATTTGGGTGAACAAACGGGAGAAATGGCGCAAACGGGGCATTTTTGGGCCAATTCTGTGTGCTTTAGCCCACGGTTTTATAGGTGGGCCTAGGTCCTGGATGTGCTATGAGCCAAATATTGGCCAGGGTATGATAGGGAGGTTGAGAATCATGCCAGTGTATTTTGGTTAATTTTTTGTGGCTATTTAGGAAGAGAAACGGGTAAAAGGCACGAAAGTGGCATTTTTGGGCTAAATCGGTGTGCTATAGCCCACGGTTTTGGGGGTGGGTCTGGGTTTTGGGTGTGTTGTGGGCCAAAAATTGTCCGAGGCATACCAGGAAGGTTGAGGATCGTCCCAGTTTGGTTCATTTTGTTTTCAATGCTATTTGGGTGGACAAATGAGCGAAACGGCGCGAATAGGGCATTTTCGGGCCAAATCGGTGTGTTATAGCCCACGGTTTCTGGGGTGAGCCCTGGGTCCGGTGTTTTGTAGGCCAAATATTAATCGGGGTATGCCAGGGAGGCTGGGGATTATCCAATATGGTTCGTTTAATTTTTCGTGGCCAAATCAGTGTGCTATAGTCCACAGTTTTGGGGGTGGATACGGGGTTTGGGGTGCTATGGTCCAAAAATTATCCGGGTTGTAAAAGGGAGACTGGAGATCATCCCAATGTGGTTTGTTTAATTTTTCGTGGATATTTGGGTGAAGAAACAGGCAAAATGGCACGAACGGGGCGTTAACGGGCCAAATCGGTGTGCTATAGCCCACGGTTGCGGGGTGGGACCAAGGTCCGGGCGTGTTCAAGGTCGAAAATTGGCTGGGGCATGCCAGGGATTTGAGGATCATCCTAGTATGGTCCGTTTAATTTTTTCTGGCCATTTGGGAGAATGAACGGGCTAAACGGCGTGAACGGGCCATTTACGGGCCAAATCGGTGTTATATAGCCTACAGTTTTGGGATTGGGCTCGGGGTCCAAACAAGCTCTAGGACGAAAATTGGCTTGGGCATATCAGGGAGGTTGGGGATCATCCCAGTAAGGTCCATTTAATTTTTTGTGGTCGTTTGTGTGGACAAACAGCCGAAATGGCACGAACGAGGCATTTTCGGGAAAATCGGTGTGCTATAGCCCATGATTTTGGGGGTGGCCCTAGGGTCTGGGCGTTCTGTGGGTTGAAAATTGTCCGAGGCATGCCATAGAAGTTGGTGATCATCCCAGTGTGGTCCGTTTAATTTTTTGTGGCCATTTGGGTGGATAAACGAGCGAAACGGCGCGAACAGGGCATTTTCGGGCCAAATCGGTGTACTATAGCCCATGGTTTCGTGGGTGGGCTCATGGTTCAGGTGTACTGTGGCTATAAAATTGGTTGGGGCATGCCAGGGAGGTTGGGGATCATCCCAATGTTGTACATTTAATTTTTCTTGGCAATTTGGGAGGACAAACAGGCGAAACGGGGCAAACGGGGCATTTTTGGACCAAATCTGTGTACTGTAGGCCACGGTTTAGGGATGGTCCCAGGGTCTGGGCGTGCTGTGATCTAAATTTTGTCCAGGGCATTCCAGGGGAATTGGGGATCA
>NW_025843177.1:0-2399 GCF_002878395.1 Capsicum annuum | reverse complement strand
GAGGTCTTTCATTCTCCAGATACCTGGATGTGCTTACAACACAGGCTGAAAACAGCCACGATCTTGGCAAAAGGTTGCGCTCAACAAACACAGGTTAGCCATATTTTATGATAAAATATAGCCGGTGACAATGATGAAGAATTTTACTTAACAATTGTTTTCCCTTCCCTCGTTTAGTGGCTCCTTTTGTTCTTTATTCTTATCTTTCGTTATAGGTACACATTTAAAATGTTAGCAAAATCAGGGATAATCACTCACATATTTTTATCTTCGCAATAATCGGCAACGATGCATATACACCTCCCCTGAAAGAAAAAGAAAGTCGACCTTTTTCTCTGGTGCAGCTTATGCAGCAATAATCGCAACTATTAAAGGCTACGTTTTGCACTTTTTGATCCAAGCAACCATAAAACTGGATGATAGGATACCTTGTCCACCCAAGTATCTTTGTACTCTAAAAGATATGGATGGCTTAGTTTAGCTATCAAATTCACCTGCAATGGAAAAATAACCGTCTATCATCAGATTAGAAGAATATTCTCCAAGCATATCTTACCATCAAGTAAAACTTTTCATATAATAAATTATAATTTGAGTCGAAGATTTTGTATCTAAATGTGCATGGTTCGAAAGGTAGGATTGGAGAAACTATTTGATGACGTAACTTATTTCACTCGACATTTAAGCGTGTCGATATTCCATACTGCCTATTCATCAAAATGAATATTTGGTAGAGAGATGTATACCTCTTCGCATCCAGATTATCTACTTCAAGAAAGTAGTGTTATTGATACAGGGAAAATCATAGGTGCGAAGTACTTACTGGTTCTTCATTTCTATTGCTAAGAGGAAAGAAAACTACTTCACGTGTGAATCCAACGAGAAAGTTCTAATTTCTACTTCAGTTCAATCCTACTTATCATGTCATGTCTTTTTTTTTTGGAAGCTCGTCTTGTGGATGCTTGGTCCTTCGAACTCAAACCTTGAGTTAAGACATTGGGGCATATATATTATTCTATTGAAACAATCCTCTCCAAAACCTAAGCTCATCAGATGCAAACCAGCATTCATGCAGATAAGAATGAAGATGTCTAAAGGTTTCCATCGATAGAATTCATAGGATGCTCAATGCATTGGTCAGGACAATCACTCCTTACATAGTCCAGCATGCTAAACACTCTTAGAAGAAAAAAGGTTTGCATGGCAACACACGCTTCAAGTCGTACGATAAGATAGTTAAAATGGTAACAGCAAAGGAAGAATGTTGTGGTATGAGAGTGATAATCCAGGATGTTTAGAAGCAGACCAATTGAAATAGAACAGCAACAACAAGAAGCCGAGTGTATCTAGGGAGGGTAAAATGTACACAGTCCATACCGCTACCCCCGAAGAAGTAGAGAGGTTGTTTCCGATAGATCCCCAGCAATTGAAATAGAAGAACATCAATAAAAATCAGTTTATCAAATAATTTATGATGGAACACCTCATACAATGCAGCTCACTACTGAAACTATGAGGAGAACTATTCAATTAGACAAAATCTAGCAAGTACGAGATATTGAATGTATGTATTATTCTGAATTGCTTTATATTTCATAAACGCGATGTTCCTTGGTTGAAGTTTTTGTTTTTCCCTTTGTTGTTAAGTATTGTACTTAACGAACTTGTTGTAACACCCCGTATTCAAGTACGTGTATTGGTCTTATTTATATGGAATTAATTTTTTTATTTTATTTATACCGGAATTTGCCCGTCGATGGTTCCATAAGAAAGTTATTAAATAAGCTTTCCAACGATATAAATATTTCCAAAAAATGGACAGGTTTTGGATATAATCGAGCACGTTCGAAACTATAAAACGGTGGCTGGGATATTTGAGAATAGTAAATGTGCAGGAAAATTTCCTGTACACAAACTACTGAGGCCAGCCGAATTTTTGGGTCAAATTCGAACGATCATAACTACCCTAATATAATGAACTGGGAGAGATGCGACCTATGAAAAGAAATATCTTTGAGGAATCTTTCCAGTGCAATTGGTTTCATCCAAATCCAACGTCTGAGTAAGGAGTTATACTCGTTTTACTTCGGCCTATCAAAACAGATTTTTAGGGTCAACTTCAAATAACCATAACTCCTTGTACAGGACGAACTGGGTGGCCTACTTTATATGAAATGAAATCCCTTTGAATTATCCTTCTAAAGATACCAATTTCACCCAAATCCGATATCGGAGCAAAGAGTTATGGTTGATCTACTTTAGCTTATCAAAACAGTCCACCAAAGGACAGATTTGACATTATTTAAATTTTAAAGGCATTTTGACAATTTCCTATTATATTATGGACGGGAATATATGTATATATACATGTATATGAGTTCAAAAACTCATTTTCATCA
>NW_025843176.1:0-1302 GCF_002878395.1 Capsicum annuum | reverse complement strand
TATATATATATATATATATATATATATATATATATATATTAGTCTAGTCGCATGTGCCTCACATATTATTTTTAAATATTTAAAATTAGACGATTTTATCTAATGTGAAGGTTTTTAATGAAGTGTAAAATGTTCAACACATATATTTTATTGTAAGAACATTTATATTTTACCACCAAAAGTTTCAAGTGGTTAATAAATTTAATATATTGGAGATGTAATTAAGTTTAGCCAACTTAGTGCTTCATATGTCCTGCCAAGTAGACCCAAGAATTGTGTTGTACGTTGAATTTTTACTTCATTCATGAATACTTTTGGAAAAAAGTTTATAAACACTTTCGTACTATGAATACTTTTGGAGAAATTCTAACACATATTTAATAGAATAGACGCATAATGCTTAACATCTTTAACTTACCTTGGTGACAACATCTATCAACCACTACTACTTAATTCAAGTAATGTTAAATATATATAAGATGAAAAAAATTTAACCAATAGAGAAATTATTTGTAACGCGTCAAAATCTAGTTTCCGGGATGCCACACGATGCTCTGAACTACAAGTAGTCCTGAGCTAACCCTGGATGCCTTCTAACACATCTGAATCTCAACATGGGGAAATATAAGTATAAAATCATGATAAAATGAGGAAAATTTTCTGAATAATCTGAATATATTTGAAAGTACCAATCTTATCAATCCGAATAATCAAATACTGAAAAGTCTGAATATGACAACTGAGATCTAAGACTGAATCTGGTAGTCCGACAAGCCTTTACTAGCTGAATCTAGAGAGCCACTGGGATAGGCCCCAACTAAATCTAACTTTCTGAAATGAATAACGAAGACATCTACTAATAAATGGGAAATCTGAATAACTAAGTCCTTGAACTTGAGGATTCACCAACTACAGGGATGTAGATATGATGCTCGAAAATCACTGTAGCTGCTGAGACTGAGCACCTGAACCTACATTATGAGACAATGTAGCACATAAACGTATATGTGGATTAGTACTTTGAGAATGTACTGAGTATATGGGGGGTGCATGGAATAAGTAAATAATATCATCACAGTTTATCAAATCATGCATGCTAAATGTAAATGACTCACATAGCTTGAGAAAATCTGAAATCTGAACGTCAAATCATGAAAAATAAACATGTAATCTAAATCTTATGAGCCATTACACTTAGTTCTAAAATCTGAATTTTGTTCTTGTTCTCAAATCATATCTGAAAACTTATTCTGCCAGGGGATTCTTTCAAAACTTTAGGAAAAGTACTTTATCTAAGAAGCA
>NW_025843175.1:0-1613 GCF_002878395.1 Capsicum annuum | reverse complement strand
CTGAAAAAACTTCTGAGAAATCAGAAAAAAGGACTAACTTTTTATCTTAAAAAAATATTTCTACTTTTCAGGTTCGCAAGATTCATCCAAAAGAAGAAGAATATTTGGCATTTAGCAGAATGATTTATGACCTCCCTGAATCATGTGGAGCAACATTTGGAGTTCTTGAGAACAAAAGCATATATCCAAGAATCTCCATATTCCCAGGAGGAGAGGCTGATTTCACAGCCAAATTATTTGAGTTCGGCTATCTTGACAGACTTTATTCTAAAGCTGATCTATCTGAGATAGAAGGACTACCTATGCATCTGACAAGTTCAATTAAGAGTTTTGCCGGAAATGAAGCCATTTATTGCAGATTCTACAGCATAACTATGGAATCTCAAGATGATCAAGTATATTTTCCCACGGTCAATTATGTTGAAGTGGAAAAACTAAGAGATTTTAGTATTAGCGCTACAGGTGTTAATAAGAAAATTCCATATTTTAACAAGAAATGGATTCAAACCAAACGAGCATTAGGGATGAAGGTTGTTTATCACATCCTTAAAAACAAGTTCGCAGCAAATTATAAAGTCCTGAATAGAAATATGAATTAGGTTCTCATGACCAAAGGAAAATCAAAATCAGTTGTCTTAAGAGACAAAATAATTGAAATTGAAACTCATCAATTTCTAGCCACTCCAAACACATGGGCTATGGCCTGTAAGTTCTTAGAACATCCACATCTCAAAAGAAATGAAGAAGAAGGTGACTCTTCAATATCTGAAGAGATGTAATCTACAGCTGTAAAGTCTATTCAGCAAAAGCAGAAAGAGATGTAAAGAAAAAGCATGTAAGTCAACATTGTCGGCATCAGACGACAAAAATAAAATATAGAAGATTGGACAAGTTGGACCCCACAATCCAAAATCAGCCAATCATAAGATAAAAGAATCTTATCTTATCTTTTAATCTTATCTCGATTAGAGATTGAAAGAGAAATATTAAATTATATAGGGACGATCTTACGAGAAATAAATATTGTAATCTACCCCTCCTTACTTCTATAAAAAGAGATAGAAAAACTTAGAAGACAGACTACATTTTCTCTGAAATATGTTCTTTCTTAGAAAATTGTTAGGTATCTTCTTTAATGAGTGAGTGAGCACTTTCTCCCGCCAGGAAAAAGTAATAATAGTGTGTATGTAAGTATAAAGAAAGATCTGATTAAAGATTTTTCTTATGTTGTAATAAGTTCATGGAATAAAAGTTTGTTTTATATACCTTGTCAATCTTTTAAGTTGGTAAAAATGATGGTTGCGATCATCGGCCTAAACGGAGGAGGAATGGAATAATAGCCAAAAGGACAAAAAAGGCTAAAGAAGTTCTTCATAGTCGGAAGGAGAAACACTGAGGTGTTGATACGACCAACGTAAAGGAAAGACGAAAGGTACATGAATATACTCTATAGTCTAATGAACTTATTAGCATAGGAAAAATTAGTTTTCATATCTACTTTATGCATTCATACATATTGTATTACGTAGTACCTATAGGGGATTTTAAAATCATGAATAGTGTATACTTTTTAATATGAAGGTTGTACAACCAGTATTAAAGGAATATCGAAA
>NW_025843174.1:0-3668 GCF_002878395.1 Capsicum annuum | reverse complement strand
TTGGGGCGTGCCCAGGGTCCGGGCGTAATGTAGGAAAACAATTGACCGAGCTATGACAGAGAGGTTGGGGATCGTCCCAAAGTGGTTTGTTTAATTTTTGTGGCCATTTGGGTGGAGAAACGGGCAAAATTCCACGAACGGGGCATTTTTAGACCTAATCGGTGTGCTATAGCCCACAGTTTTGGGGGTGGGCTTGGGGTCTGGGTGTGTTGTGGGCTGACAATCGATTGAGACATGGCAGGGAGGTTGGGGATCATCCCAGTGTGGTCTGTTTAATTTTTCGTGGCCATTTGGGTGGACAAATCAGCAAAAGGAGCGAACAGGGCATTTTTTGGCCAAATCGGTGTGCTATCGCCCACGATTTTGGGGGTGATCCTTGGATCCGGGTGTGTTGTGGGTTGAAAATTGATTAGGGCATGCCAGGGAGGTTGGGGATAATCCCAGTGCGGTCTTTTTAGTTTTCATGGGCATTTAGGTGAACAGACGGGCGAAACAATGCAAATAGGGCATTTTTGGGTCAAATTGGTGAGCTATAGCCCACGGTTTTTGGGTTGGGCCTAGGGTTCGTGCGTGCTGAGGGCTAAAAATCGACCAGGTCTTGTTAGGGAGGTTAAGAATCATCCCAGTATGGTCCGTTTTATTTTTTGTGTACATTTAGGTGGATAAACAGGCTAAATGGCGGGAATGGGGCATTTTTGGGCCAAATCAGTGTGCTATAACCGATGGTTTCGGGGGTGGGACCGGGGTTCGAGCGTGTTTCGGGCCAAAAATCGATCAAGGCATGCCAGGGAGGTCGAGGATAGTCCCGGTGTGGTCTATTTATTTTTTCATGGCTATTTGTATGGACAAACTAGTGAAACAGTTCAAACTGGGCATTTTTGGGCTAATTATTGTGCTATAGTCTTTTGTTTCAGGGTGGACCTGGGATTCGGGTGTGCTATGTGCTAAAAATCAATCGAAGTATTCCAGGGAGGTTGGGGATCATTCCAATGTTTTTCGTTTAATTTTTCATGGCCATTTGGGTATACAAATAGGCGAAACGGCGTGAACGAGTCATTTTTTAGCTAAATCGGTGTTCTTTATCCCATGGTTTTGGGGGTGGGCCCAGGGTTCGGGCGTGCTGTGTGCTGTAAATTGATTGAGGCATGCCAGGGAGGTCGGGGATCATCCCAGTGTGGTTCACTATTTTTTGTGGCCATTTAGGAGGATGCGAAACAGCGCGAATGGGGTATTTTCAAGATAAATCGGTGTGCTATAGCCGATGGTTTTGGGGGTGCGATCGGGGTTCGGGTGTGATGTGGGCTAAAAATAGACTAGGGCATGCCAGGGAGATTAGGGATCATTCCATTATGGTCCGTTTAATTTTTTCTGGCCATTTGGGTGGACAAACAGGCAAAACGGCGCGAATAGGGAATTTTCAGGCTAAATCGGTATGCTTAGCCCACGATTTTAGGAGTGGGCCTGGGGTTCGAGCGTGATGTGGATAAAAAATTGATCAGGGTATACCAGGGAGGTTGAGGATTATTCGAGTGTGGTCCGTTTAATTTTTTGTAGCCATTTGGGTGGATAAATGGGCGAAACGCTACAAATGAAGCATTTTTGGGCCAGATCGATAGTTTCGAGGGTGGGATCGGGGTTCGGCCGTCTTGTAGGCTAAAAATTGATTGAGGCATGCCAGGGAGGTTGGGGATAGTCCCAGTGTTGTTCGTTTAATTTTTTGTTGCCATTTGAGTGGACAAATGGTGAAGAGATAGGTATGGGGTATTTTCGGACAAAATCAGTGTGCTATAGCCTACTATTTCAGGGGTGGGCTCGGGGGTCCAGGTGTACGATGCCCAAATATTGACCTGGGCATGCCAGGGAGCTTGGGGATCCTCCCAGTATGGTCTGTTTATTTTTTTGTGGCCATTTAGGTGGACAAACGACACAAACATGGCATTTTTGGGGCAAATCAATTTGCTATAGCCCACGGTTTTGGGGCTGGGCCCGGAGTCCGGGCGTGCTGTGGGCTGAAAATCAATCGGGGCATGTCAGGGAGGTTGGGAATCATCCCAGTGTGGTTCATTTTATTTTTTGTGGCCATTAGGGTATACAAACGGCGCGAACGGGGCATTTTTAGGCCAAATTGGTTTGCTATAGCCCACGATTTTGGGAGTGGACTCGGGATCAGGTCGTGCTATGGGCTGAAAATCAACCGGGGCATGCCAGGGAGTCTGGGGATTGTTCTAGTATGGTTTGATTATTTTTCATGGCTATTTGGGTGGACAAATAGCATGGACGGGGTATTTTTGGGCTAAATCGGTTTGCTAAAGCCCATAGTTTCGAGTGTGGGCCCGGGGTGTGCCAAGGAGGTTGGAGATCATCCCAGTGTGGTCCGTTTATTTTTTATGGTTATTTGAGTGTACAAACGAATGAAACGGCACAAACGTGGAATTTTTGGGCTAAATCGGTGAGCTATAGCCCACGATTTTGGGAGGTGTACTCGAGGTCCAGGCATGCTGTGGGCCAAAAATTGATCGGGGTATGCTAGGGAGGTTGGGAATCATCCTAGTGTGGTCTGTTTAATTTTTCATGGCCATTTGGGTGGACAAACGTGCGAAACAGCATGAATGGGGCATTTTCGGGCCAAATCGATATGCTATAGCCTACGGTTTTGGGGGTGGGCTCGGGGTCCGGGTATGTTGTGGGCAAAAAATTGACTGGGGCATACCAGGGAAGTTGGGGATTGTCCCAGTGTGTTTCGTTTAAATTTTTATTTCCATTTGGGTGGACAAACGGGCGAAACGGTGCGAACGAGAAATTTTCAAGCGAAATTAGTGTGCTATAGCCCACGGTCTCGGGGGTAGATCGAGGGTCCGGGCGTGTTGTGAGCAAAAATTGATCGGGGTGTGACAGAGAGGTTAGGGATCATTCCAGTGTCATCCGTTTCATTTATCGTGACCATTTGGGTGGAATAACGGGCAAAACAGCGTGAACGGGGTATTTTTCGGCCAAATTGGTGTGCTATAGCCTACGATTTTGGGGGTGGACCTGGGGTCTGGGCATTGTGTGGGCTGACCAGGGCTTGACAGGAAGGCTGGGGATCGTCCTAGTGTGATTTTTTTAATTTTTTATGGCCATTTGGGTGGACAAACGGACAAAACGGCGCAAACGGGGCATTTTTGAGCTAAATTGGTGTGCTATAACTGATGATTTTGGGGGTGGGCCCGGGGTACGGGAGTGCTGTGGGTCAAAATTTGAACGGAGTGTGCCAGGGAGGTTAGGGATATTCCCAGTGTGGTCCGTTTAATTTTTTGTGGCTATTTGGGAGGACAAACGGGCGAAATGGCGCGAACGGTGCATTTTCAGGCCAAATCGATATGCTATTGCCCACAATTTTGAGGGTATGCTCAGGATCCGAGAGTGCTGAGAGCTGAAAATCAACTAGGGCATGCAAAAGAGGTTGGAGATCATTCCAGTGTGGTCCATTTAATTTTTCATGGCCATTGGGGTGGACAAATGGGCGAAACGGCAGGAATGGTGCATTTGATGGCAAAATCGGTGTGTTATAGCCCATGATTTTGGAGGTGGGCCTGAGGTCCACGTCTGCATTGGGCCAAAAATCAACCGGGGTATGCTAAAGGTGTTAGGTATTATCACAGTGCATTCTGTTTTATATTTTGTGGCCA
>NW_025843173.1:0-2738 GCF_002878395.1 Capsicum annuum | reverse complement strand
GAAGATAAGCAGCCGAAGACTATAAATAATAAAGATTGAAGACAGACGCAGCCAAAGACTATAAATAATAAAGATTGAAGATAGACACAAGTTACACAACTTTAAGGAGAAAATTCAAAGTGTCTCATTCTTATTCTTACATAGTTCTGTATCTTTAGTTTACAATTGTTATATAAAGAGTAGGATCGAGTCATCTTTGTAACATCAACTGAAGCTGTGTCATAAGATCTGAAGAGCAAAATAAGTCTTCAAAACTTTTTTTACTATCATTGTACTCAAGCCAAACTTTCAATGATCTAAGGAAACTTCGAAACCCAAGGGGACTAGATGTAGGCACTACATTGGTGTGATGAACCAGGATAAATCTTTGTGTTGTTACTTTATGTTTTGTTATTTACTTACTTAACTATTCTAAGATTTATGTGTGTGAAGTATTTTGATCTGTAGGCGGGTCGACTGTGACGAGTTTGTAGTAGACTCACAGAAGAAAATTTCAATTTAACCCCCCCTCCTTGAATTTCAATTGGTATCAGATCGGGTGTCACGGATAGCATTACTTAATTGCAAGTGAGCAAAGATCAAGTAGACAGTTATCAGATTCCTGGTTCTCTCCTTCAGTATGGTCACTGTTCCACGAGACCACAATACTTTAATAGGCAACATTACTCCTACTAGAAGAATAGGTTAGGATCTTTGTCCAATCAAATAACTTCCAAGCCCGGGTTGTTATCAAGAAGGGTCCAAAGCAGATTCCAGGACTCAAGGAGAAGCCAAAGGACAAAGATAAGGAACCTAGCTTTTCCCTTCTCTTTCCTCTTATTTTTAAACTCATTCATCCTCATCTTACTTACTATGACTAAAACTCATTCAATGTCTAATCCATCTTCTTCAAAAGATTCCTCTAATCAAAAGTCCTCCAAATTTTACCCTAACCTTCTCTCTGAGTCCTCTGAAGAAGCGTCCTGTCACTTTATCCAGTCAACTATGTCCAAGAAACGTACCACTTCTAGTCACTTATCATCCTCTAACAAGAGGAGATCATCTTCTATGGTTGGTCACGATCGATGTGGTTTTGTGGGCACAGGTAGATTGCACGAACTAGCCATGCATAGTTCCATTTGACCACACTGCACACTGACATGTCCAGTGAACACTTAGGCCAACTAGGGACAATCGTCTCAAAGTACCATCAACACCTCTACTCCACCCCCCCCTTATATATGCTTAAAAAAAACAAGCGTCAGTAGTAGACATTAGTAGACATGATTTTGCCAGAGAATCATACTAGACATGTACAGCTCAGAACTGCACGTTTTGGTGTAAGACCGAGCCAGTGCACTCACAAAAGAGTCACAAAATTTGTAAATGATAATTTTCATTAAGAAAATATATTTTTTCAAATATTATTTATGAAAATTTAAAAAATAAGTAAAAATAAATGATGTTAAGTTATAAAATAGGAAAAACATTTAAAAATGTAGGAACATTAGGAAATAATTAAATAATAAAATAGGAAAAACATTTAAAAATATAGAAACATTAGAAAAATATTTTTAACACATGGAGTAACCTTAAACCAACAATTGAGTGCATATTTGTACGTATAACATAACGATATAAAATATTTAAATTTAAGGATATTGAATAAAATTTTTTTAAAAATGTAAAAACAACGTGGGGACATTGAAAAAATCATCCCAACATATGAGGTAACATTTTAACCTATAGATGTCCATGTCTGTGCCTTTTATGGCTTGTACTTTGGACCACGTTGCCTTGGTCCCACACCAGTGAAGTTAAGGCCTCGCATGCATTCAGAAATTCCATAGATTGTTCATCAAACTTGGCACGCAATAGTGCCATTTCTTTCTTCAAGGCATTGATCTGAGTTATTAAATCCCTAAGCCATCACTTTGTTCAAGTTCGTTAGTAATGCCGATGAAGTTTTGAACTCTTGTAACATACTCATTTAGTTAAGAGTTTATCACCTTTTTTTGTATTACGATGTTCTGGTATCAGTTAAGACAAGGGTGATTTTATTTTCACTACACCACTGCTTGGTAGTCATACCGCAGCATAACTTCTACCACATACACATTGCACTATCTAAGTAAAGTAGACTAAGGATGCAAAAATGTAAAGTACTCAATAATGTACAGAAAACAAGTTCACAAACTTTATTATTCTCTAAGAATTACAAATTACAATGTCACACGAATTTTACTGAGGCACTACAATACTCACTGCCCTGTACAATTTCCAGTAACACAATATATAGGCTGCACATAGGCAGTTAGAATAGTTACAACTGATACACTTGGCAGCATGTCATTATACATGGCCTTCATGCTTATCACATGACTTAGCAAACTAATTTAAGCATTTAAATTACATTCTGAAAATGCCACATGTGTAAAACATTTCAAATTAGAACTAGTAAACTGCCTATGTGACAAGTACATGGGCAGCCTTACCCCTTTAGACAATTTTGTCATGTTCAACACTTCGCCAATTTTTGACTTTCTAACACTTATAAAATTTTATCTGTCTTGTCATGTATCCTACCATAGCTTTGCCTTGCCAGCTCATGCCTTGACTATGTTATATCATGACCTATGCCTGCGCCAAGCCACTACTTGCGCCATGTTGCCTTGACCATGCCAATTCCCTAGCTTATGCCATGCCAGTGTCGATCATGCCAGCGGATTTCCATGCTTATGTCACTACCTGTATGTATA
>NW_025843172.1:0-2211 GCF_002878395.1 Capsicum annuum | reverse complement strand
CCCCCCCCCCCCCCCCCCCCATTTTCATCCCCACATTCTACAGAACTCAATTTTTTTCAAATTAGTTACAAATATAATCTTCTTCTTTTTTTATATTTGATTTGGAAAAGCGAAAGACATGTAGAGATCGAGAAAACAATAGTGAACCATTTTAAAACCGACAACGATAAATTGAGAGGACTTGAATAATCCTATCAAATTCTCTAACAATTTTCAATAATATTAGTGAGTTCACATTTGGTTGTTTATGTTTGCTAAAAAATAATGGAGATGAACGAAAGTGTGGCCAACTATGTCCTTTCTACATTGATGTTGAAAAACGCCTTTTTCTTTTCTTTGTATAGATTCAATTAGTTGATTCAAAAAAAAATTATTTATTAAAACTAAAATAAAACAAAATAACAAAGAATAAGAAAAAGTTGCATTAGCTTTGAGAATGAAAAAATAGAGGTGAAGAAGATGAATAAATGGGGGGGGGGGGGATGAAGTGTCATTGGTCCTTTTTTAAAAAATAAAATAATCATTTTTAAAAATTATTGTAAGTGTTGTTGACACTTAATATTTACCCTCCATAACTAAATTTAATTCCGAGTTTCTTTGATTTTCAAATAAAACTACAATATTTATTTCATCCAAATAAAAACTTTTCAAAGTATTTACCTGGTTAATTTTATTATTTTAAGTGACAATTATATATTATCATATTCAATACGAAATTATATAATTTTGTTGCTTAAATATTTAGTTTACGAATATCAAATTTTAATTAAGGTTAAAATAAATTCAAATGATTAAAATCTTGATTTAAATGTAATTTGTTCTTCAGAATAATGTATTTGGAATATATTTGTTTGATTTTTATTAAATCAGGAAGCTCGGGGATTAAATAAGATATTAATTCGTATCGAATTTTAATTGAATTTAGTCAATTTATTTAATTTGTCCATAATTGAAATTTATTAGCCATAATTACAATGCAATTGACCAATTAATTTTTAATTTGACCAAAAACTAAATAAAATTGACTAACTCTTAAACTAATTGGGGTTATTTTTTCAAATAACCCCAAAAATAAATCAATCCAATAATTACATCACCCAACAACCCATTTGCAATCGCAGTAACAACCTTAAAACAACCCAACTCCAGCGGCCCAATAATGATATTGACCTGGCCAGACACCCATTTACTTCCCTTCTTCATCAATAAAATGCAACAACAACATGAAATCTAAGAACCCACAGCTTCCAACAGCGAACAACAAAACATCAACAATATCAGCTGACAACAACGATGTCAGCAACATCGACCAACAGCTTCAGCAAATAGCCGCTGAACATCAACCAAAAACAACAAAACTGACCCGAACCCGTCGACGACGCAGCAACAACAATGCATCCAACGACGACCCATGAACAATCCGATCCTAACCTGATTCCAGCTCAACAGCAAACCATCATCGTGGCTTCTTTTAATTTATTCCTCAAATTCTATTTGTTTTCAATTCGAGATTCTCGAATTAGTTCGAGTTTGTACTATTTTTGCCACCTCAACTTTATCCTTTTTTAAAAATTTGAAAACTCCTCAAATAATACCCAAATTACCCCCGAATTTTCCTATCCCACATCGGTTGGAGCTAGTTTCTAAATCCTAAAATTTCTTCTATATAAAGCTCATTGTTGAGCTAAAAATTCCAAGTCATGAAGGTATTAAAAAATACTTTTAAGCAAAGAGTTGAAAATTTTACAATTAAATTATTGATTAATCGGAGGTATAAAGGCTGCTTCCAGTGGCGGCGGATTCCGACGAAACTCAAGGTCTCATTTTAATGTTCAACAGTTAATCAGTCTTCTACTTTTTCTTTTACTATTGCGTTGTGATGGTTGTAGCAGTAGTAGTTTCGAGTATTGCATTGTATGCTTGGAATTGCTTACTGTAGAGGTCTTAAAGGCCATAGGATTGATTATGTTCAAATAAAGTTATGGTATTGTGGTATTTCTATTTGTGTTGATTGGTTGTTTGAGCCCCCTCTCTTTTATTTGAGATTTTAGCGTCATGATTCTTTAAATAAAGGCAGGATGTTGTTACTACACTTAGAACTTGTTAACTAATGTAAAAAAATGTGTTTGGTTTTATTCATCCTTGATATTGGTCGATTTGAACTCTTTTGTTCCCTTTCATGAAATGGTCCAAGTGTTAGCATTCTCATTC
>NW_025843171.1:0-2070 GCF_002878395.1 Capsicum annuum | reverse complement strand
AACAAAAAGTAAAATCTCATTTTTCAGGAGGCACCTGAACAGAAAGTAAAATCCTATTTTCAAGAGGGCCCGGAACAAAAGTAAAATCCCATTTTCAAGGAGGGTCTTGAACAAAAAGTATAATTTTATTTTCTGAATGGTTCTGAACAAAAAGCAAAATCTCATTTTTTAGGAAGGTCTTAAAATCCCAATTTTTAGGATGGTCCTGAACAAAAGTAAAGTTCCTTTTTTTAGCAGGGTCCTGAACAGAAAGTAAAATCCTATTTTTCAGGAGGGTCCTAGATAGAAAGTAAAATCTCATTTTTCGGGAGGGTCTTGGACAGAAAGTAAAATCCAATTTTTAAGGAGGATCCTGGATAGGGAGTAAAGTGCCATTTTTAGAAGGGACCTAGACAGAAAGTAAACTCCTATTTTTCAGGAGGGTCCTGGATGGAAATAAAAATCCTATTTTCTGGAGGGTCCTGGATAAAAAGTTAAGTCCCACTTTCAGGAGGGTCCTGGATAGAATGTAAAATCTCATTTTTTAGGATGGTCCTGAATAGAAGGTCAAGTCCTATTTTTAAGGAGAATCTTGGACAGAAAGTAAAATCCCATTTTTTAGGAGGGTCCTGGACAAAAAGAAAAGACACATTTTTCAGAAAGATCCTAGACAGAAAGTAAAATCCTATTTTTCAGAAGGGTCCTGAACAGAAAGGAAAGTCCCATTTTTTAGGAGGGTCCGGGACAAAAAGTGAAATCCTATTTTTTAGAAGGGTCCTGGAAAGAAAATAAAATCCCATTTTTCAGGAGGGTCCTGGATAGGAAGAAAAATCCTATTTTTCAGGAGGGTCCTAAACAGAAAGTAATGTGCAAATTTTAGGAGGGTCCTGGACAGAAAGTAAAATCTCATTTTTCAGGAGGGTCCTGGACAGAAATTAAAATCCAATTTTTTAGGAGGGTCCTGGATAGAAAGTAAAGTCCCATTTTATAGGAGGGTCCTGGACAAAAACTAAAATCTTATTTTTCAGGAGGGTGCTGTACAGAAAGTAAAGTCCCATTTTTCAGGAGGGTCCTGGGTAGAGAGTAAAATCGTATTTTATTGGAAGGTCCTGGACAGAAAGTAAAATCCCTTTTTTTAGGAGGGTCCATGAGAAAAAATAAAATCCCATTTTTCAGGAGGGTCCTGAACAAAAAGTATAGTCCCATTTTTAAGGAGGATCCTAGATAGAAAGTCAAATCCCATTTTTAAGGATGGTTCAGAACATAAAATGGAATCCCATTTTTCAATAGGGTCCTGAACAGAAAGTCAAATCTCATTTTTCAGGAGATTTCTGAACATAAAGTAAAATTCAATTTTCCAGGAGAGTTCTGAACAAAAGTAAAGTCCCATTTTTTAGGAGGGTTCTAAACATAAAGTAAAATCTTATTTTTAAGGAGGGTTAAGGACAAGAGGTAAAATCCTTTTTTTCAGGAGTGTCCTGAACAAAATAAAGTCGCATTTTTAAGGAGGGTCCTAAACAAAAAGTATAAACCCATTTTCTGAATGGTCCTGAACAGAGAGTAAAATCTCATTTTTCAGTTAGGTCTTGAATAGAAAGTGAAATCCCATTTTTCAGGGGGATCCTAAACAAAAAGTAAAATCCCCTCTTTCGGTGGGTCCGGAACAGAAAGTAATATCCCATTTTTCAGGACTGTTCTGAACATAAAGTGAAATCTCATTTTTCAGGAGGGTCCTACAAGAAGGTAAAATTTTATTTTTTTATTAAGGTCCTGGACAGAAAGTAAAATCGCCCTTTCCAGGAGGGTCCTAAAGGGGGGTCCTCGACAGAACGAAAGTCCGACCATAAAGTAAAATCCCATTTTTCAGGAGGGTCCTCGACATAATGTAAATTCCAAGTTTTTAGAAGAGTTCTGAACAGAAAGTGAATTCTAATTTTTCAGGATAGTCTTGAATATAAAGTAAAATCCTATTTTTCAGGAGGGTCTTGGATTTTTAAGAGGGTCCTTGACAGAAAGTAAATTCCCATTTTTCAGAAGGTTCCTAAACAAAAAGTAAAATCTCATTTTTCAGGAGGCACCTGAACAGAAAGT
>NW_025843170.1:3865-4198 GCF_002878395.1 Capsicum annuum | reverse complement strand
TCAGGAGGGTCCTGAACTGAAAGTAAATTCCCATTTTTCAGGAGGGTCCTGAACTGAAAGTAAATTTCCATTTTTTAGGAGGGTCCTGAACTGAAAGTAAATTCCCATTCTTCAGGAAGGTCCTGAACATAAAGTAAAATCTCATTTTTCAGGAGGGTCCTGAACATAAAGTAAAATCTCATTTTTCAAGAGGGTACTGAACATAAAGTAAAATCCTATTTTTCAGGAGGGTCTTGAACATAAAGTAAAATCCCATTTTTCAGGAGGGTCCTGAACTGAAAGTAAATTCCCATTCTTCAGGAGGGTCCTAAACAGAAAGTAAAATCTCATTTT
>NW_025843170.1:0-3765 GCF_002878395.1 Capsicum annuum | reverse complement strand
ACTGAACATAAAGTAAAATCCCATTTTTCAGGAGGGTCTTGAACATAAAGTAAAATCCCATTTTTCAGGAGGGTCCTGAACTGAAAGTAAATTCCCATTCTTCAGGAGGGTCCTAAACAGAAAGTAAAATCTCATTTTTCAGGAGGGTCCTGAACATAAAGTAAAATTCCCATTCTTTAGGAGGGTCCTGAATAGAAAGTAAAATCTCATGGATGTGCATTTCCAATGGTAGCTGAATTGAGTGAAGCGAATTTGCCCCTATTTCAACAAAGAAAATTTGTCAATTAAAAACTTAGTGGTGGCTTGCAGCTCTTGGCTTCTCAGGTATCTGCCCCAGCACTCGTTCCTTTCATCTTTGTTCCAAATCGCTGACACTTGCCCTGTCTTGCCGCATCATTGCCCCGGATCTAGATTGAGGGAAATGAGTTCTGACTCGAACAATGGGTTTTCATTTTACTATGCCCCTGAGGTGCATTCTTTTCCCAAATCTGAATGCTTCCACGAATCTAATAGCCTGTCGGTTGATAGACTTCCTTTGCTTCGTGTTGAATTACGATCATATTTCTTTCATGTGCTGGTCCTTGGATTTTTCTCATATAATTGGAAAGACTGGTAGTAAATTTTGAAATCCTTTCTCGCTTGTTTTGACAGAGACTTGACTTCAAATGTAAAGAAATGATGGTGACTTTTATTATGATAAATGACATAAAAATAAAAAAAAAGCATGAATATGTAAATGAAAGAAAAGGCAATGTCCCATATTCAAAAGAAAACTTATCTGAATATGACAAACAACTCCAATGCGTATGACATGCATTTTGGATTAAGCTGCTTGATCTTCCTATCCAAACTCCCCATTTGTTGTTGAGTTCGTGCCTTTGCCGCTGAGCCGCTTCTTCCAATCTATCGGACTCATACATCACATTCATTTGATGACATCTTAAAAGACTTTCGCCAACAAATCTCTTTCTTTTCACTTTTCACTTTTCTCTTGAACTCGCCATCGCCTTACGGTGCCCGTGAGGGTTTTCACCAATAAGACTCTCTCATTTTTATTTCCCTCCACTCTCCATCGCCTTATGGTGCCTGCGAGGGTTTTCACCAATAAGACTCTCTCATTTTTATTTCTCTCAACTCACCATCCCCTTATGATGCCCGCGGGGTTTTCACCAATAAGACTCTCTCATTTTGTATTTCTTTCCTGATTTCTTATGCTGAGGGAGACACGTGGTACCTCACAATGTATCATCATATCCATTGCATGCTTAGCCTTAACATTATTAAAAATTGATCTGAAGGACTTTCTTTGGTTGTAACTTGGCTTTTGGATAAGGTTAGAAAAGGATGGCAAGAGGTTCAAACGACACTTGAAGTGGGGTTAGGACTTACAATTTTTGGAATCGACTCAAACAACACATTAACTCATGCCCCAGTTTTTTGTTGACTGGGTGAATCTTAAATCTTTATTTGGTTGGACCGAGCCCAAAATAGGGCAGCCTACGTATCTCACTCCCGAGAGAGGAGAATCAGGTCACACGTAGTTCCATCAGCTTGTTCTTTATTTTGATTTGATTTTTTTTTCTTTTATTCTCGAACTCGTTCTTTTATTCTTATTTTCTTGACTTTTATCTTTGACTCTATTTTAATTCCACAAGAGGGATATGAAAGAAAATTAAAATGAAGCTCAAACGGGTAAACAAAGGATGACACAATGTTTGGATAGAAGAATAAAATGCCTTCATCATATCAATCTTCAAAAATGTCAGTACTAAACATGCAATAAAATCAACAAAGGATCAAATATCATACATAATATCTGTTGACTACATCAGCATTGATAGCCATTTCTGCCATTTTGCCTTCAGTATCTGTCAAATATAAGGCTCCATTAGGCAACACTTTTTTCACAACGAAGGGACCTTACCAGTTAGGGGAGAACTTGCCTTTCGCTTCAACCTGGTGAGGAAGGATACGTTTCAATACCAACTGGCCAACTTCAAAATTCCTGGGACGGACCTTTTTGTTATATGCTCGAGCCATCCTGCTCTGATATAACTGGCCATGACACACAGACGTTAGCCTTTTTTCCTCAATCAAACTCAAATGCTCTAGTCGGGTTTTTACCCATTCATTATCATCAATCTCTGCTTCTACAATGACTCGAAGAGAGGGAATTTCAACTTCTGCGGGGATGACTTCTTCTGTCCCATACACCAATAAATATGGAGTTACCCCTGTTGAAGTGCGAACAGTGGTGCGATAACCTAGCAATGCAAACGGCAAATTTTCATGCCACTGTCTAGACCCTTGTACCATTTTTTGCAGTATCTTTTTTATATTCTTATTGGCGGCTTCTACAACACCATTGGCCTTTGGGCGATATGGAGTAGAATTTCGATGTGCGATCTTAAACTGTTGACACACTTCTTGCATCAAATGACTATTGAGATTGGCAGCATTGTCTGTAATGATCATCTTTGGAATTCCAAATCTACAAATGATATTGGCATGAAAAAAATCTACCACATCCTTCTTTGTCACTGACTTGAATGTTATTGCTTCTACCCACTTTGTGAAGTAGTCAATGGCTACCAAAATGAATCTATGTCCATTTGATGCCTTTGGCTCAATCGGTCCAATCGCATCCATTCCCCAAGCCACGAACGGCCATGGAACGGCCATTGCATATAACTCAATAGGAGGAGAACGTATCAGATCATCGTGCACCTGACATTGATGACATTTTCGAACAAATTGAATAGAATCCCTCTACATAGTAAGCCAGTAATAACTTGCTCGAAGAATCTTCTTTGACAAGACATGACCATTCATATGCGACCCGCATACTCCAGAGTGTATTCAACCATGATTGTCGAGGCTTCTCTTGCATCTACACACCTCAAAAGTCCCAGATCTGGGATTCTCTTATATAAGATTCCCCCACTTAAGAAAAATCCACTAGCCAAACTCCTAATAGTCCTCTTTTGATCGTTGGTGGCATATGCTGGGTATTTTCCTGACTAAATGTATCGGTTGATATCCAAGAATCAGGGTTCTCCATCGAGCTCTTCTTCAACCACATTACAGTAAGCATGCTGATCACGACTCTGTATATGCACTGGATCGATGTAGGCTTTAACAGGATGTTAGAGCATTGAAGACAGAGTGGCTAAAGCATCAGCAATTTCATTATGAATCCTTGGAATATGCGTAAATTCTACTAACACAAACAGTTGACATAGCTCCTACAAGCATTGTTGATATGGGATGAGCTTCAAATCTCGCGTCTTCCAATCGCCTTGAATTTGATGGATAAGCAAATCCGAATCCCCCAACACCAATAATTATTGGACTCCCATATCAACAGCTAACCTCAAACCAAGAATGCAAGCTTCATACTTTGCCATATTGTTATTACAGTAGAATCAAAGTTGTGCTGTTACCGGGAAATATTGTCCTGATTCAGAGATAAGAACCACACCTATTCTGACTCCTTTCATATTGACAGCTCTATCGAAGAACAACTTCCAACCTGGATCAACATCTATAACGAATTCATTAACAAACAATACTTTTTCATCAGATAAATATGTCTTTAATGGCTCGTACTCTTCATCGACGGGATTTTCAGCAAGATGATCTGCCAAGGCTTGGGCTTTCATGATGGTTCGAGTCATATATACAATGTCGAACTCGGTAAGCAATATTTGCCACTTTGCCAATCGACCTGTCGGCATAGGCTTCTGAAAGATATACTTCAAAGAA
>NW_025843169.1:0-1003 GCF_002878395.1 Capsicum annuum | reverse complement strand
GAATTTAACGTACTTGATGTGAGGTCAATGAAGAGGATGTAAAGCATGAAAGAGCAGGGTTCAAATCCAAGTAGGGCAGGGCAGCCTGGTGCACTAAGCTCCGGCTTTGCACGGGATTCGGGAAAGGGTGGACCGCAAGGATCTATTGTACGCACTCTTACCTTATATTTCTCCATCATTCAAATCCTAGTATAGATGAAAAAAACACTAGGCATACTTGGCATCTTGATTTGTCTCTCTTTATTGGACCACTCCTTACTACCAATAGCAATTTCTTCCAGGTGTAACACAAAGTTTTAATAGATTACTATAACATTTTTTGATTTAAATGCTACTGGAGATACCATCCAATTCAAAGAGGAACTAATACTATTTTGGACATTATTATTTTTGTTCATTTGTCCAAAAATATAAAATACGACCCCAAAAGGGGCGTTGGGGGCAGATATCATGTTAGTTCAACACCTTCACTTTGAAACCAAATACACACCTATCCTTTCCTTCTTCTTACAATCTTACAGCAACTAAAACTCATCTTTAATGGCTAAAGGATAGTAAAAAGGTTAGGAACAACAGAAATGAAAAAAATGAAGAAAGAAAAACAAATTGACATTTTGGTGTGTCGGTATGAATTTTTTCTAATTTTTCCTTGTTCGTTGGCAAAATATTCAGTAGGAAAAACAAGCTCCTTAAAAATAAGGAAAACGAGTTCTCTAATAAAAATATGGAAAACAAGCTCTAATAATGACATTCCACATTGATTGTGTCCTCCGCACCCTTTAATACAACTCATTTTCACCCCAACTTCACAACCCTCATCACCACTAGGGGTGGCAAACGGACGGATTGAGTCGGATATAGACGGGTTAAAAATGAGTTATGTGAAAATAGATAAAATATCCAACCCAACACATATTTGATTAAGGATAAAATGGATAAATACAATGGATAGTATATATATCAATGTTATCCGTTACTTTTTATTATGTAAAGGCAAAAGTAC
>NW_025843168.1:0-2355 GCF_002878395.1 Capsicum annuum | reverse complement strand
GGTCCCTTGGCCCACATCTGGGCCTACTTTTTCACCTTTTTTCACATTTCTTATACCCTAACCCTAAAAAATAATTCAAAAAAGAAATTTAGTGTTCCTTTGGCAAAATAATTTTGAGAATGATAGCTTTTGCCAAATTTTTCCTAGTTTCTTCCTATTAGTCTATTGTTCCATAGCTTCTATGTCTATAGTTGTTGAAGCTTGAAGTAAAGTAGGTAAATTCACACTTAAACATATGATATTTCTTCGTGTAGTTTGAGTCTGTTAAAATGCGCAGACCATCACCAATATAACACGAAATTTCTCAATCTATTCCTTCTAATCGAGCCTCTCGGTCTGAAAACGAAAGGATTTTTTTGCCAACAATGAAGTATTAAAGAGCATTGGTTACATCCCAAAAGTGGCAAACAAACCAAAAAACCATTTCTAAGAACTTATTGTGTGCTATGGGCATAGTCAAATAGATAGATGGAGCCGTTACTTGATAGTTAATATGGTATCTTGATGATCAAATTCTTTATCTTATTCATCTTTCTCTAAAATCTATCATAGATGAATGGATTTTTTTGCAGATACAAAACATAAATTACAATATGGTTGCAAAATCTTTTTCTTACTTTACTCTCTTTTATTCCATTCACACTTTATTTTTTCTCACATTTTCACACTAAAAAATAGAAACCAAAAACTGAAACAAGAACAAGAAACTCACATAATGACGAGTAAATAGATCCATGAGGGAGATATTTAAAATACAAATAAGTCATTGAACCAAAGAAGTTAAAAAAAAAAAATAAGAATACGTGTGAGAAAGATTAAATATACCCCTGAACTTTGCGACAATGATCAAATATAGCCCTTAGGGATTTTATTTTAAGAAAAAAAAGGCATTTAGGTGCACTAAAGTTTCCGTTATGCGCAAGGTCCGGGGAAGGGCCCCACACAAGGGTGTATTGTATGCACCCTTACCTTGTATTTCTGTCGGAGACTGTTTCTAAGGCTTGAACCCGTGACCTCATGACAGCAACTTTACAAGTTACAAATCAAAAATATAAATTTAAAACTATTTTTTCACCTCCGCCAATCGAAAAGGGTATATTTGGGTCACTTATATAACTATAGGGGTATATGTGAGTCATTTCTTTTTTGAGGGTATACTAACTCTAGATCGCAAAGTTGAGGGGTATATTAGACCCTTTTTCCCTTTGGTAATTAGTGAAGTCTTTAAGCAAAAATGTTTTATTGGTTCGGTTCGCATTTGAAAGTCATCTGTTCGACTTACTGATTATCGATTTATAGACATGCTAAATCGGTATAGAATCATTAAGATATCGATTAATCAGTTATCGTTTAGTTGGTTATTGATTGTTATAAAAAGTTCATTGAAAATAAACAAGAAATCCCACAACAACCAAAAACTACAAAAGATATATGGTCAACCTGAAGAAAATGATATTGAACGTATATTTACACACACATGTATGTGACAAATAAAAGGATAGATGGAGAGATTGAGAGATGAGGCAATATCTTCATCTAAAATGGTAAGAAATGAGTATAACATAAACCATGAACTTAATATATTGACAAAGTACAAAAGCCATTTTCGATTGTCGGTTCACCTGTTTAAAAAATGGTCAAATAGAGACCTGAACCAATAACCTAGTCGGTTCTTAGTAACTCAGTTGGTTGCCTATATCTTAACTTTCATCTTGACGCGAGGATGAGTGTTTAATTTTTCACCTTGTAATCTCCTCCGTTTCCCCAACCCCAATGTTTTAGAAGTAGAAAAAAGCTAAAAAAGAATAAAAATAGATTATAGAAAAACAAGAACCGGAATATTGTTCTGTTATTACCACCTGAAAGTTTTTGTAAAAACATAGAACAAGAACGATCGAGTCCTTCTGGAATCGGAGAATAAGAATGATCGATGAGTGCTTGAAATGATAGTTAGGCTCATGGACTGTTATCTTTTCCCCGCCTTTGATCACAGCGTAAGGTTTAGTTGAGCAAGATATGTAATATACACATGATACTTCTTCGTGTTGTTTGAGTGTATGAGTATCGCGCTCCCTCTGTTTATCGGATACAGTAACAAAGAAGTATCCAGGAGGAAGTAATGGGTCTTTTTCTAAGGGGATAACAAACCAGACCACCATTCCTAAGAACTTATACCCCTCGTTATTATGCACCGTGGGCATAGTGAAACAGATAGATGGAGCTCTTACTTTAACGCTGCACCAATCTGGAACATTCTCAACGCATGGGAGATTGATGTCGAGATACTGCTTCATGAGAAAAGAACACACAGTATCTAAGGACGAGGCACGAAAGAGAAGTCGATAAGAATTTTAT
>NW_025843167.1:0-2012 GCF_002878395.1 Capsicum annuum | reverse complement strand
TACAAACATTCCAATCAATTCTCTACAGAAGAGCCCAAAGAAGCAAGTCAAAATCATGGCACCTTCTTAATTGAAGCAATTAAAAATTGTATGATGTTGCAGAATGATTCTTCTTTCAAGTTCTGGCTAGATAACTTACCAAGAATATCTGGAAGTCGGTTATAAATTGGATTGCTCCCTGTAAACATTAAGTTAAAGAGAAAAAAAATAGTATTATTTGATGTGTGTGTACAGTCAAAAACATGCAACAGCAGACAAAAGAAGCTCAACAGTAGAAAGACTAGAAAGAGATAAGATAGATTGACTTCTTTATTACCAACTGATGAAAGAAAAGTTTGGTAGATATAATACCTTTCTTTGACAACTCATGAAAGAAAAGTTTGGCAAGATTTGAAATTCTTTCATCTGCATCTTCCAGGCAGATGGCCAATTCATTTATGTAACCTTTCAAGATGCTAAAAATCTACCACAAGAAAGCTACATATGAGTGTAGGATAATCCAGCCAAACCTTGATCATGTCATTCAGTATCAGATGAGAAAGAGATAGAGATAGAGCGGTTGCTTACAACAGTCACTCGGCTTAGAACACGACTAACTAAACTACAACAACAATATTCCCAGTGTAATCCCATATACATACGTTACCCCTACTTGGAGATAGAGAGGTTGTTTCCCATAGATCCTCTACCTAAAGCATGACTAACTAAAGTGTGTATATACATTGCAGGTAGTCAACAAAGTTGAGCATAATTTTATAATATCTTACAACTCCAATTCAACATCAATTGAACATGAAAGCAGGAGGTACATAAAAGCAGAAGCTAAACTACTCACTTGTTTGTCATTGATAATATGGTTTTGGGCTATAACAGTGTCTACAACGGTTAGATCTGCATAAGTGATGAACCCAGAACCTCTGGGTCTACTTGTAGGCCTATTTTTCATAATCACCAAGTCTATTATCTCTCCATACCTCTCAAAGTACTTAACAAATTGTTCTACCAAAATCCAATTTTCATTAACACTCTCATAAGTAAATCGAAAACCTACGACAAAATAAAAAAAATACTAATAATACATTAAAACAATGAAGAAGAAGAGCAAAGTAACAACTTTGTTTAAACGAAATGAAAGATTAAGAATGTTGTTACCTGACGACCGAAAATATGTCTTTTGTGTTCTTATCTCAATTCTCAGCAACAACAAACCGTACAACTTCCGATGAACTCAGTATGAGTGCGACAAGTGCTGCAGGGCCTGATGGATATTCTGGTATGTTTTTCATAGTTGCTGGGATATTATTCAAAATGATATTAAGAACTATGGTCAGGATTTCTTTAGGGGGAAGAACTTGTCTAATAATGAAGCTTGATATGGCCAAGGCATATGATAAAATGTCATGGAATTTTTTAATGAGTGTTATGAAGAGGTTCGGTTTTTCTGGTATTTGGGTGGATATGATTTGGAGGATTATAGCCAATACAGGTATTCCATTCTCATTAATGGAACTAGGGTGGAGTTTTTTAGCTCCTCCCATAGCCTTAAACAAGGTGATCCTCTCTCTCCTTCTCTCTTCATTATTGGCTCTGAGCTTTTATCTACAATATTGCACATTCTAAACTCCGATGAGAATTTTACACCTTTCAGCATGAATCACAATGGCCATATCATTAAGCATCTAGCTTGCGCTGATGATATAGTTATTTTTAGAGGTGGTAACAACAAGACAATCAAACTCATTAAGCATCAAATCAGGAGGTACGAAAAAGCCTCTGGTCAAAAAATGAATAATGACAAGAGCTTTTTCATAACAGCTCCAAATACTTCTCCTCATAGGATTAACAGAATGAGAAGAATGACTGGTTATATGGATAAAAAATTTCCTTTCAATTATTTGGGTTGTCCAATATATAGTGGAAAAAAAAATCTCAGCTATTTTGATAGTATGCTTGCAAAAATTGTTAAGAGACTTAATGGATGGCAAAGTAGCATGCTTTCTGATGTTGGAAAA
>NW_025843166.1:0-1938 GCF_002878395.1 Capsicum annuum | reverse complement strand
AACTGTGTAATCTGTTGTGATAATACAAAACATCTTACTCATCTATTAAGAAAGATAAATGGTCTGTGCAAAAGATCACACATCTGTTGTGATATTATCTGTTTCAACATATGAGTGATATGTTGTAATAGTTAAATAATTCGTAGCAACGGTTGATGTAATCTGTTGTGATAATATAAAATATATCACTCATCTGTTGAGAAAGATGAATGATTTGTGCAATAGATAACACATCTGTTGTAACATATGAGTGATCTATCAGAACAGTTAACTGACCTGCAGCAATGGCTAAGTAATCTGTTGTGATAATACAAAACATATCACTCATCTATTGAGAAAGATGAATAGTCTGTGCAACAGATCACACATCTGTTGCAACACATGAATGATCTGTTGGAATAATTATCAACGATCAATATTGTTTAGATTTATTTCAACATAGGGTCTTCTATCACGGCAGATGAATGATAAGTTGTAAAAATCAAGTCTTGGACATTTCCTGTCGGAAGAGTCGGAAGAGTTGATAGGATTGAGGTTAAGCTGTTGCATCGAATCATTAATCTGATGGTTCTTCCATTGTACTAGATGGTTAATTAGTTGCATCAGATTTTTTGATCCGATGATTAATCTGTTGCAACATATGGTAAATCAGTTGCATCAGATAGTTAATCTGTTGCATTAGATTATTAATCTGTTGCAACAGAATTGTAATATGATGGTTTCTATGGTGCATCAGATGGTTGATCTGTTGCATCATATGATAAATATGTTGTATCAAATGGTTAATACGTTGCACCAGATGGGTAATCTGTCGGAGGAAACAAAAAATAGTTGCACGATTTTGTTCAACAAAAAAAAAGCACTTTCACCATTTTTACCAAGAACAAGAACAAAACAAATCAACCCAAATTATCGTTTTATTTTTATAAACACAAAAACTAAAAATCAAACTTCAAAAAAATGCAACAAACAACAAAATATCATAATTCACTTCAAAAAAAAGAGAAGAAACATCAGAAATTAGGGTTTTATTCATACCACATTTCAAATTAATGCAACAAACATTGAAATTGTTAACCAATACTATAAGAGAAGTTGGCTCAAGTTCCTCATTTTCTTCAAAACTAAAAAGGCCATAAATTTTTACCTGTGAAAGAAGAAAATGAACGATGAAAAATTCAAAGTTGTTGTGGCATGAGAGCAAGGATGTCACGTCGATTGAAGGTTAAAGTTGAAAAGGATCTCAAAGCCCAATTACTTGTAGTCGAATGTTGAAGTCACCGAGGATTGAAATGAGAAATTTGCAGAACAGTTGGTTAGGAGAGAGTTGAGAGAAGCTGTCGAGAGAGGGATAAGAGACAGGTTGATGAGAATTGAAAAGGGGAACTCGAAGCCCAACTATTTGTCGCCAGAGGTAGAAGTCATCGGGGATTGAAGGGAGAAAAGAGGGGAACTCGAAGCCCAACTATTTGTTGCCGGAGGTAGAAGTCGTCGAGGGTTGAAGGGAGAAATTTTGCAGAACTGTTGGTTAAGAGAGAGTTGAGAGAAGCTGTCCAGAGAGAGGAGAGAGTGGTTGTTTGGATTGAAGAGGGTGTGAGTTGGGTTGATTTGTATTTTTGAAAAGATTAGAAAGTTTTAAAAATATTAATCAAGTCCACAATTAACTTAATCAAGTTTCCTAATGATGTTTGACCCTTTAAGTTGGTCAATGTCACCAATCCTTCATTGAAGACTTAAAAGACATCTTTCCTTCAATTTTCTCTGTAAAATAGGTTTTAACATACCTTTTACCAACTTCTATAAAAGTCATGCTAATTTCTTCGTCAACTCGATTTAGTTTATTTGTCATAAAATTTTTTGCTTTTTTGATATGCTGATTGTTGCTTGCTTGTTAATAATTTAAACACAATATTAATTGACATACCAACAATTTTGCTT
>NW_025843165.1:0-3999 GCF_002878395.1 Capsicum annuum | reverse complement strand
GCAAACTTGAGAAACAAATACATATGCATCAACCTGAAGGATTTAAAATTGAAGGAAAGGAAGATCATGTTTGCTTGATAAAGAAATCCTTGTACAGATTAAAACAATCTCCAAGCCAGTGGTACAAGAGGTTTGATTCCTTTATGTAGGGTCATGGTTATTCAAGAAGCATGTATGATAGTTGTGTTTACTTTTGAAAGTTAAATGATGGTTCATTCATTTACTTACTATTATATGTTGATGACATGCTTATTGCTCCTAAGGATTTGACAGAAATTCATAATTTGAAAAGTCAGATGAAAAGTGAATTTGAAATGAAAGATTTGGGAGAATCTAAGAAAATCCTTGGCATGGAGATTAGAAGAGATCGAGAAGCCCGCAGGCTATTTTTGACCCAGAAGAAGTACTTGGAGAAGGTTTTGGAGAGGTTTGGCACGAAAGAAACTAAACCAGTAAGTACTTCTCTTGCTGCTCATTTTAAGTTATCAGCTGCTCAATCACCGCAGTCAGAGAAAGAAGAAAGTTATATGGCATATGTACCGTATTCTAGTTCAGTTGGCAGTATTATGTACGCAATAGTATGTACACGTCCGGATATTTCACATGCAGTAAGTATGGTAAGTCGATATATGACTTATCCTGGAAAAGCACATTGGCAGGCGGTGAAATGGATTCTCAGATACTTTCATGGTACCTCAAACGCATGTTTGGAATTTGGTAGAAATACTAACACTTTAGTTGGTTTTGTAAACTCAGATTATGCAGGTGATCTTGATAAAAGAAGATCACTGACTGACTACGTGTTTTGCATTGGTGGTTGTGCTATCAACTGGAAAGCTACATTACAACACGTAGTAGCTTTATCTGCTACCGAAGCAAAATATATGGCAGTGACCGAGGCTATCAAAGAAGCCTTATGGTTGAAGGGTCTATTTGCTGAACTCAGTTCACACCAAGGTGATATTATTGTTTTATGTCATAGTCAAAGTGCCATCCACTTGACTAAAGATCAAATGTATCATGAGAGGACGAATCATATTGACATCAAGTATCATTTTATTCGGGAATCTATTATTGAAGGAAAGGTCTTTATTCAGAAGATCAACACTAGAGACAATCCTGCAGACATGTTCACAAAGTCTCTTCCAGTCAGTAAGTTCAAGCTTTGCTTGAGATTGATTACCGTTTGTGAAGAATGATTTTGCCCACACGGGCTTTTGTGGAGAGGAAGAAAATTTATTATACTAACCAAACTCAGTCCAAGGTGGAGATTTGTAATGTGGCCTTTTGTTTGATTCACTCTCTCTTTGTCAAATAAAGTTTCTATCAAATACTTGTGGAAGATTATTTTTTGGACTTGTCAAACAAGATTGCTACTTGTTCAAACAAGTTGCTACTTGTTCAAACAAGGTTTCTACTTGTTCAAACAAGTTGCTTCTTGTTCAAACAAAGTTGCTACTTGTCTCCATTTTCATCTCTATAAATAGAGGACTTCTTTCTCAATTGTAATATTCATCAAATTGCAAGAGTTCTCTTTCATTCTCTTGTATTTATTCTTCCTTCCTATTAGAGTATTAAGTTAAGAGAGTTGGTGTTGGGAAATACTTTGTGTGAGCCCATTATTTTGGAGTGATCTTGTGAGGTTTTCTCTTGAGATATTTGGGTTAATTAGAGTGAATACTCTAATTTTGTAATCTCTCTATTGTACTCTTGTTGATATAGTGAAGTTGTTCCTCTCCGCTCGTGGACGTAGGTCACACTGACCGAACCACGTTAAATTTGTGCCTCCTTTATTTTTTCTTTAAGTACCGTTACTATCAAATTGTTATTGTCTTTGTTATTTTCACTATAACATTATTTGGCTAAATTCCGCAATAACCGGGGTTCTCGTTCCTAACAAATTGGTATCAGAGCCGGATCTAACCAGGTTATTTTTCAGTAACCTAAATGACTATAACAAACACTTACGTTGAGAAATTTGATCGAAGTGTAAACTTCGGTATGTGGCAATTAAAGATGGAAGTTATCTTAATTCGGGATGGCTTAGATATGGCACTAGAAGGAAAGCAAAAGAAGCCGGAGAAAATGACGGACGAAGAATTTGCCATCATAGATAATAAGACAAAATCAGGTATTATTCTAAATCTCTCAAATGAGGTTTTACATGAAGTATCTGCAGAAACCATAGAGAAAGGCATGTGGGAAAAACTAAAAGCCTTGTATATGAAGTGGACAGTGGAAAATCGACTTTACCTGAAGCAAAAGCATTACACATTTCGTCTGGTAGAAGGTACCTCTATACTCTCACATCTTGATGATTTTGATTCTATTCTTATGGATTTGAGTAATATAGACGCTGAAGTTAATGATGAAGACCAAGCCGTCTTATTACTTATTTCCTTACCCCAATTATTTAAGCATATTAGAGATACTATACTTTATGGAAAGGATAATATCTCTTACAAAGAAATCAAATCTATCTTAAAAACAAAGAAACAGATAGATAGAGATATTACTGGGGAAAGTACGCAGCCCATGGGGAAGGATTATTTGTAAGAAGTAGATCTAATAAGAAAGAATCAAATAGTGAGAGGTCTCAATCAAGGTCAAAGTCTAAACCTAGAAATGTTGTGTGCAAATACTGTCATAAAAAAGGTCATCTCATTTCTGAATGCTATAAGTTAAAAAACAAAGAAAACCGTAAGGAAAACAAAAATGAGCACCAAAATGCTGACTCTGTCGAAGCAAGTGTAGCTGCTGATGAGTCTGAAGGAACAATATTCTTAGCAACTAATAATAGTTTTAAATCTAACGGTGAGTGGATTTTGGATTCGGGTTGTTCTTATCATATGTGTCCCATTAGGGATTTGTTTAACATATTTGAATCTGTTGGAGGTGGAGTTATCTTGATGGATAACAATACCCCTTGTAAGGTTTTTGGTAAAGGTACAGTCCGAATTAAAATGTATGATAGTGTGGTGAGAACTCTCACGGATGTTAGATATGTTCCCAACTTGAAGAAAAATGTCATTTCACTGGGCACTCTAAAATCTCTTGGGTGTAAATACACAGGTGAAGGTGGAGTTTTGAAAGTATCTTCAGGAGCTCTTGTGATCATGAAAGCACACAGATCAGGTATGTTGTACACTTTATTAGGATCCACTATTACAGGTGTTGCTGCAGTTTCTACTTCAAATCAACTTGATCCCAATATCACCAAATTGTGGCATATGCGATTGGGACATATGAGTGAAAAAGGGTTTTCCATCCTCAACAAAAGAGGTCTACTGTTGTAACACCCCGTATTCAAGTACATATATTGGCGTATTCAAGTACGTGTATTGGTCTTATTTATATGGAATTAATTTTATTTTATTTTATTTATACTGGAATTCGCCCGTCGATGGTTCCATACGAAGGTTATTGAATAAGCTTTCCAACGATATAAAGATTTCCAAAAACGGATAGGTTTTGGATATAATCGAGCATGTTCGAAACTATAAAACGGTGGCCGGTATATTGGGAATAGTAAATGTGCAGGAAAATTTCCTGCACACAAACTACTAAGGCCAGCCATTTTTTTGGGTCAACTTTGAACGATCATAACTCCCTTAATATAATGAACTGGGAGAGCTTCCACCTATTAAAATAATGATCTTTGAGTATTCTTTCCAATGCAATTGGTTTCATCCAAATCCGACATCTGAGTAATGAGTTATACTCGTTTTACTTCAGCCTCTCAAAATAGATTTTTAGGGTCAACTTCAAATGATCATAACTCCTTTTACAGAATGAACTGGGTGTCCTACTTTATATTAAATGAAATCCCTTTGAATTATCTTTCCAACGATACCAATTTCACCCAAATCCGATATCGGAGCAAAGAGTTATGGTCGATTTACTTTAGCCTATCAAAACAGTCCACCATGGACAGATTCAGATTTACTTAAATTTTAAGGGCAATATGGTCATTTTCCATCACCTCATGGACGAAAATTG
>NW_025843164.1:0-1343 GCF_002878395.1 Capsicum annuum | reverse complement strand
CATTCAGAGAACTTCCGCGGCTGCCTAATCTGCGTAATGCAGTCATGAGTTCTTCACCTATTGGCCCCGGAACTCTTTTATTAATCATAGAACACGCCATTATTATTTTCGTCTCTTGTTCTGGATCCATCTGCCATTAATTTTTGCTAGAAACCTGATCTGCCGATGTTATAAACAAAACTGTTGGTAGAGGTGTAATACTCTTCAACCAAGTACGCAGTACTTGAAATATATTTGCAAGTAAAATTGAATGGAACGAGTAGTAAGCTAATGACATGACTCACCAATAAATAGAAATTGAAGATGAGTTTACCTAGTGTACTTTGAGGTCTAGATGGTGTCATTCTTTCAATCTCACCAATGTCCTTAGACGCGTTGTTTTCTTTTGAAGAGTTAACAGCACTAGGCGGTCCTGGAGTAAACGTTTGCGCAGTCTTCTTCAATTTATTATCCACAATCTTCATGAGTTCATGAAAATATGAAGAGTTGATAGCACCAGTTGGTCTTGGCGCGGACGAAGATGTGTCGACTATAATAACATTGGATTCATTGACATCCGAAGCATGATGATTTGGGAGTGAAAAAGAAAGTTTGGGGATAGTGTCCACATTATGCATTTGCAGTCCAACAAAATCTGAAAATCACAGTGTCTCTCTTTTCATAAAACATAATATATACTTCCTCTGTCAAAACAAGATCCTCATGAACCCAAGAAATCTATGACAATCAAACATACTAACAAGTTAGTTGTCGTTCAAGAATCTTGGCCAAATAGACTATCAGTGACCTGTAACAAAGAATATGATTGCACTATTCTATGTACATTCAAGTCATCAAATTTGTACCATTCATTTGGTTCAGCAAAAATGAAGCAGTATTGGTGTCCCAAACTGGAGGTAGACCTGGCGTGCACTATAACTGCATAAAGATCGTACTTCGTTTGTTCCTGTTGAGATGAGGAAGAATTGGAAAATAACTTCATTTTACTGCTAACAAAAGTTGAAACAAAGCGAAGGAATTTGTTAAAAAGTAAATGTACTAACAGATACATTTATGGTTTGGTTGTTATTGGTGTAAGGAAGCAAGTCCAATTCCAGTGGAAATTAACCATTCTTGTCAACCTTGAGAACAACAGAACCGTTATTCTGGAATCGCTTTAAATAAAACACAGCAACAGAAGGGGAACTGTATAGCATGAGCTACTTCTCAATTGAAACTTGCACCTTACATCTTTCACAAGTATACTTGATCTCTTGATCATCAAGTTTCTTAACTCTTGAGAATGACTCCAACACCGAATGCAAACTGTCAGCATCTTTGATCTCCAAACTCACATCTATAAG
>NW_025843163.1:0-5461 GCF_002878395.1 Capsicum annuum | reverse complement strand
AGTAACAGGCTCACATAGTTCATTATCATTAGAAGCGTCGAGTGTAGCTTTGAGTGCACTTGAACAAGCATGATCACAAGTACGTACTGGACTTGGAACATAATTGTCACCACCTAAATCTTCATCTTCATCTGTGACCTCCACTAATGTAGTCAGGATAATCACACCTTTTAGTTGCGCCTTCAAGGCATCGATGGACGTATCCTTAACTTCATCCATGTATAGCTTAAATATTTCCATGTATCTATGCTCTATCTCATGGACGGTAGGGGTAAGGTATGGGTGCACAATCTATAAAAAATAAATATAAATTACACAACATTTACTAATATAATATCATTATTATCATATTATAATAAGTATAATTTGACCTTTGAGTTGTTTCTTTTATACTTAAATGGGTCGCCTTCCATTATGTTGTCACACTTCGACATGTGCCATCTAAGAAGCCAGGGAATGGGCAAAGAAGTATCCAACAACTTATCGATATACCTTCCCAGATGAGGAAAGGCCTCATATATCCAAAACTGCAATCAATAGAAGCATAAGTAAATCTATAGGGTCTATGTATTATTACATAAATAGGTAAGAGTCTATAATAAATCAATAATATGGTAAATTATAAGTACTAGAAATGCCCATGGAAAGCCATATAATGCGTACGATGCATTATTTCTCTTTACAAAAGATTCTTTCTGTTTGGTCAAATCAATCTTCTTTTTCAAATAGCACAATATCAGCCCAAATAAATTTTTTCCCCATGGATACCCCCCGAAAAAATCTAAATCATCCTCCATATTGATATGGTCTAAATCCACCTTCTTTGATGGGTCCTTTGACAACAGCATCTAGTGCATGAACCAAACCAAAGTGCACTTCAACTTTTGCTGATTAGTCAAGCTATTACCTTTGATCAGGCTAACCAACCTTGACATAGTAATGCTCTTGTTCTTCGTCACCTTAAAATGAAAGGTTTCACTATTTTGGAGGACTTTGTTCATTTTTTATTCAAGGGGATATGTTGAACAATTCAGCCCCGTAATCAGAGCAAATTCCTTTAAATCGAAACAAGTTGCCTTACCATTCACATAGAACCAAATTTCATGGAGTTTTTTTAATTGTTTTTGATACGTCACAACAACATATAATGGACCATCTGTCCATTAAACTTAAAATGTTTCGGCATATGCCTCAGGTGTCCGAAACAAGTTTTCTTAAAATCAGCATACAACTTTTGTTCAACAAGAATCCTTCTAAACTCTCGATAGACCGCCATTCTTGCACTTATGAAAATATTTGCAGGAAAAGAACCTAGCTTATCTATCCAAGTTGTTAGGTTGTACAACTCAATGAAGATATCTCTCGCACAAATTGGCAAGGATAGGGGATCATCCCCCTCTCCGTCTCTACTATCTTTCCTTTCCTCATCTTCACTGCTATAACTTTCACTTTCTTCTTTGATTTTCGCTTCTCTTTTTGCTTCACTATCCTCAACATCGTCACTCTCATGTGTACTACTTACATCATATTAAAAAATATCGACAAGGATTTTTTACTCAATTTTTGATTCGGATTTATCGACTACAGCTTTCTTCCTCTTTAAAGTTTTGGAAACTTCTTTGGCTTTTCGCTTCCTACTACTATAAGCAGTGGAAGCAGGGATTTTAACTGCTCTATAAACTCTCACCATTTTTTGAGAGTTTTTTCAATACAGATTGTTCTATCAACCTTCAAAGGATAGCCTATCAAATACTTAGAAGATTGGTTGAACAAGCTGCATTGATTAGTACTCAAGAAAGTTAGATGTTCAACTGTTGGGGCCACTGCTTGAGTGTGCAGCAAGACATTGACCTAAAACAAACATAGCAACCCTCCATTTATCATTTAAGCTTTCCAAAAAAAGTGTTTTGGAAGCCTTCTGAAGGCCTTTTACAATACCATAGAAAATACCAAGAACTCTACGCTATTGACCAACTTAGAAAAGATCAAGAACTATATGCTGACCTCAATGACAAGATTGAATACCAAATCAACAAGCTGTAGGAAAGCTTGAAAATTATAAGGATTCACATACTACAATAAGCATCTGATCTTCTCTAAGATATGTTGAAAGCATGCTAAGGCAAGAAAACACAATCAATTATATCCATATTGCTAAGAAAGTATTGATATTTAATCTTGTTTGTGGTTCCGATCAGGTCAATAGCAGTGGACCTAATCGGAACCATAAACAGGAAGACATGGGATGTATTTAAAATTCAGAAATTGTTGCCTTCACTTAGATTGCTTGTTTAAATGCAACTATTTTTAGGCCAAGTTTTATTTACTTACGGTACATCATTTCAACCCTCGGTGCCTGCAAAGTTGCTTTATTTATGTTCTTCTATTTTCTATGTAGGTGATCATCTCGATCATGATACCTAGTCACATCTTCCCAGCAAAGTGCCGAGCTGCACTAATTTTCTTTCAGAGATACAACAGATGGATTTTCAGTACTGTATACACTTTCATATTTGCACTTGATTTAGATTTCTTATGTTCTAATTCAGCTACATGATTAGCTAGAAGTTCCTTTCTATCCTATGTTTTCCTCTTTAATTAGCTCTTAGATGATATAAGTTTTCATCAACCCCCTTTTTCCCTCAAAATTATTCTCCTACGGCTCCTTCTGACATATAATCATCTTCTCGATCAATCCTTCCATATAAATTTAGATGAGGGGAATTTCTATTGGTATTCTATTCTTGTTTGATGCAGTGCGATGCTTTGAAGGCCTTCGTATAGTCCAATGCACACTAAAGTTAAGTCCAATCGCTATTGGATATCTATAATGACACCAAATATTGTTCCTTTTTCAAAAGTAATTACTGAACCTCCAAAAGTAAAAAAAAGAAAGAGGGAGACCCAAAAGAATAATTTCAGTAGGTGCTACTGCAACTCCTTTACCTACAGCACCTCCAGTACCTACTATTTTTCCAGCATCCTCTTCTGCACCTCTTGATTTTTGTACATCATATTAATAGATGGAGCTACAAAAAGAGGAATGGGTAGTGCTAGGGAAACACTGCTCCATTCAAAAGGAAAAGAGTAGTAGGAATGGGTGTGTTTCAAGCTGAAAATGGCCTTAAAGTCCTAAATGTAAGTCTCTTACTTTGTTATATCATTTGTAAATTATAAGTCATTGATATATGTTGATTCTTAAACTTTTTTATCCTTTCCTATAGCCTGGCATGCTTAACAGTAAGATATATTCTACTGGTCAAGCAAAGGTGGCAAGATCAGCTGATGTAATTGGTGACATTAGTTTTACATCAAGTAGTACCAGTAAATTAAAATGGAATGGAAAATCAACAATCTCAACAAGAAAACTACAAGAAGTTAAAGAGAATAGAAGAAAGAAGAAAGTGAGAAGTAGTTCAAACCATCTAAGTCAAAATACCGCTTCTTCACAGTCCAACATGCCATGGAAATTGTAGTGTTGTTGATGTATTTTAATTACTGTTTTAAGTTAGTTAAATTGACATGAAAATAATTTTATTTTAGTGTTGGAAAATAATTTAAGCACTGTATTTTGTTGACTAATGTTGCCTAATGGTTAGGCATTATGAATGTGAATATATTTTGGTATGAATGATGATGTGTGAAGTTGGAATGTTTTGTCGATGAATGTTGTCATTAGGCATTATTGTTGTGTTGTTTAAATGGTGGTGATGTTGCTATAATGTTAACACAACATTACCATTGCACTAAATAAGCGTAAAGAAAAACATAGCATTAGAACAATGCTTTGCCTAAACAACATTATCATTACACCAGTTTGTACGTTTAAATAACAACAACATAATACACAACTTTGCAAGTGTAAACAATTAACATTGCAACAACACAAGACATAACAAGTGTAAACAATAATATAGCAGCAATACATGACACAATTTTGTAACTGTAAACCACAACATAGCAGCGACACAAGATATGATTTTGTTAGTGCAAACAATAACCCAACAGTAGCATAACAAACATTAGAAGTACAACTACGCAAAAACAAACATATGGAGTACGACTAGGCAAAAGACAACATTACATAACATAATCTAATATATTTAGAGAGAGGTATACAAAATTTACACTATATTAGACCAGATCTAGCAACTACTTTTAGTTCATTTGGTGCTGATGAACATAACAACAACAAAAATCAAAATACATAAAAAAAGTCTTCCTATTGAACCTACACCATCTCCATCTTTCATTGCGCCTCTTCTCCCACGTCAAGTTATCAATTTGGACCTGTTTAAGCCATAAGTCTTCTTCCAACTCATTGATTTTGTTCACCAATCTTGGAATGATAAAGTTTGATCTTGGATCCACTTTTTTTTTGTCCCTCCATAGAAAAAAAATTACATTTTTGAGACTGAATTTTTTTGTAGAAATCAGTAAATTAACATAATTTGAATATAAAGTAACAACAAAATACAATGCAAAATACATACACCATAGTAGGGGCAAGACCAAAATCTTCTTCTTGGATTAGACTTCGACCATGAAGTTTGCAAGTCAAGAAAAATACCATGTTTGCATCTCACAACATCTTTGAGAATTGGGTCTGATTCGTCTATACAAAGCTTATTCAATTTCGAATTTGTCATTTTATGAATTTCGACAAAATCTATCATTAAATTACAAACTCTAAATTCAGAGTTGAACAAAATTACAAAACAAAACTCCAAGAATTCAAGTAGAAAATGGGATTAAAATCTAAAATATAGGTTAAAGAAATAAAATAAAAAAAATTGAGCAAGATGAAGACAGATGGTGGACAAGGAGAAGAGAGTTATAAAGAAGAGAAAGAAGACCGTTGGAAGAGAGCGAGAGAGAGAGAGCCATTTTTCATGATTTATTTCATCAAAAAATAAATTAATAATGTGTATTATACATGTGGAAGGGTAAACTCTTACTTTTGGAGTTGTTGAGACTGAACCAACGCGCCTAGAGGGGGTGTTCTCACCTTCCATGCCAGCTCAGCATTTGGGGGTAATAAATACATGAAAAAATAGATCGGGGGGGTGATAGGACTCCCGTGAAGATTAAGTGTGTAGTTGGGATTTGAGGTAAAACTTGGACGGTCTTTTGGCCGTTATCTCTTATTACATATAACCCCAATCTTTAAATTTTTACACAAACCCCCTCTTATAACTACAACCGACCACCAAGAAAAAATTATTTTTTGTTTTCTATAGTACAACATCATTTTTAATTGCTACAGATATTCTAATCTCTTTTTTTTAACCAAAATTTACTAACGTGAAGTAAATGACAATCTATGACGGAAATATATTAACTTTTGTTTTGAATGAACTATATTATAGAAATATAAGGCCAGTACATTATGTTATTTAAAAATGAAAAAATTAATTTTTTTTCTTGTCATTCTAATTTTCTGTATATGTCATATAATGAC
>NW_025843162.1:0-2128 GCF_002878395.1 Capsicum annuum | reverse complement strand
TTGCTGCCCGGTTCCATGGTGCCATGGTGTCTTGTTGCCACGGTGCCTTGGTGCACGGTGCCATGGTGCATCGGTGCCATAGTGCCACAGGGCCTTGGTGTCATGGTCCCTTGGTGCCTTTGTGCCTTGGTGCATTGGTACCATGGCACCTTTGTGCCTTGGTTCCTTGTGCCTATGGTTATTTGCGGGCGATGGTGTTAGGATTGGGTAATTTATGTGTCTGTTGCCTTCCTTGAATGTGGCAGACATTTCTCATGCTCCCTCTCCGAAATCAAACTCTAATTCTCTTTCACCTGTCACCACCATGGTAGGCCACTAGCTTACTATCGAAACTTGATAGGACAGAAATTTGAATGATGCGTTGCTGGCACGATGGCCATGCCATCCGTCGAGTATCATGAATCATCGCAGCAACAGACAGAGCCCGCTTTGACCTTTTATCTAATAAATGAATCCCTTCCAGAAGTAGGGATTTGTTGCACGTATTAGCTCTAGAATTATTACAGTTATCTGAGTAGTAGATACCATCAAACAAACTATAATTGATTTAATGAGCCGTTCGCAGTTTCACAGTCTGAATTTGTTCATACTTACACAGGCATTGCTTAATCTTTGAGACAAGCATATGACTACTGGCAGGATCAACCAGGTAGCATTCCTCATCGACGCCGGCGTCGCATGAGCCCAACCTACCCATGAGTGCGCAGATGGATTCAAGAAGAGCACGACCGTCGTTTGCAAGGAGCATCGTACAAGGCAGATAGGATTCAATATAGACCCCATGCCCACTGCATCTACCATATCAGAGAATCCTGACCGCCACTCATGGACCATGATCGCACGACAATGTGAGGAAGGCGTGGGACACGAGGGCATCCTTTCGATTCACCCCTCGCACGAAATGCAAGGGGCGAAAGGTGATCGATAAAACTTTATAATGCTTGGGCATTAGGTATGCAGCACAGGAAACCGACTTCAAGCAAATATAAATTACCCTTGCCCCATGATTGAGATGGCAGGCGGGTCAAGGATTATGCACGGGCTCCGGGCGCCGGCGCTCGCCGCGGATTCATTAAGAAAATATTTTTTTTCAAATATCATTTATGAAAATTCAAAAACTAAGTAAAATTAATTCAAAAATAGATAAAATATTTGTAAAAATATAAAAACATTAGGAAAATATTTCCATCACATGAACTAACCTTAAACCAACAATAGAGTGCATATTTGTACGTATAACGTAACGGTATAAAATATTTAAATTTAATGATATTTAATAAAAGATTGATAAAAATATAAAAATAATGCGGGGACATTAAAAAAATCGCCCAGAATGATACAGATAAGTAAGAACCCCAAAATATAAACATCAGAATGAAATAACCTTAAACTAACAATTGAGTGCATATTTGTACGAATAACGTAACGATATAAAATATTTAAATTTAAGGATATTAAATAAAAATTTGAAAGAAAGGCGACGGGACATTAAGAAAACCATCACAACATATGAGTTAACATTTAAATATATTTAAAATAAATAATTAGAGCGGATATGTAAAAAAAATGTGCATGCAACAGTGAGGAAGATGGATGAACGTCAGAAAATTATTAGGGTGATCGAACGTAGTTTTATGATCTTTAGATGTTTGAATGGTGGTTCCTTGCTGCCATAATGTCATAGTGCCATGATGCCATGGTGCCACGGTGCCATGATGCCTTGGTGCCTTGGTTTCTTGGCTCCATTGTGCCAAGGTGCCTTCGTGCCATGGTGCCGCTGTTCTTTAGTGCATAGGTGCCACAGTGCCTTTCTACCTTGATATATTGGAGCCATGGTGCCATGGTGCCACGGTGCCACGGTGCCACAGTGCCATGACCACACGGTGCCTTGGTGACATAGAGCTATTGAGCCATGGTGCCTTTGTACCATAGTGCCACGGTGCCTTGGTATCACTGTGCCATGGTGCCACGGTGCCTTCGTGCCATGGTTCCACGGTGCCTTGCTGCCCGGTTCCATGTTTCCATGGTGTCTTGGTTCCACGGTGCCTTGGTGCACGGTGCCACGGTGCCATGGTGCCTCGGTGCCATGATGCCACGGGGCCTTGGTGTCATGGTGCCTTGGTGCCTT
>NW_025843161.1:0-2382 GCF_002878395.1 Capsicum annuum | reverse complement strand
TCATAATTTGTTATTATTATGGATTTGAAATATTGAAGCTTAATGCATAATTTTGGGAGTTGTAAGCTTGACTATGTGAATGACTCGTTCATCGATGTAATGATCTTGGTTAACCACAAGCATAAGATTGTGTAATTGTTTCTAGGCCATAGCATGATAAGATTTCTATGTGGTAGTCTTGTTCAAAGATTGCATTGCCCCAATGAAATAAAGTCGGAAATGATAGTCAAGGTTATAAGACCATTGGGTGCTGCTTCTCTATACCAAACTAAGAAATTGTTATGTAAAGTGAAGGGTTGAAAGTGTGACTATAGTGATAATGTTGTTGGCACATACCATCTACATGTATGTCGACGAAGTCTGAGTAATCGAACATACTCACTCAATTAGTTTGTGCAAACAAATTAAGTGTGGGGTGGTGCCATCACTATTTTCTTTTTCGATTATAGTGAATTCTACGACATGAGACTAACATGTACCTATTATGATCTTAGGTAACATGGCTCCGAAAGGACGACAGGGAAAGGAGAAAGCATCCACCTCACAAAAAGGTCAAAAAGGGTCAAGAAAGGACCAGGCTAATTCCTCCTCTCATCAAGTGCCTCGATGCACTTTTGGGATCAAATAGATTCTGGATGAGGAAGGGAAGGAATGGTATAGAAACAATAAGGTGAAGAAATATGTACATGTGGATTTGATGCAGAAGGAAAGTTTAGCAAAGAACTGCCCTCGCATTTTGGCAAAGATTATGGCACTAAATCTTGACTTTATCTTCCGAGACATGGGCGAATGTAATCTTGATTTGACTCGAGAGTTTTATGCCAACTGGTCACCAAGGACTACGGGAAATAAAGTAAAGATTCGGGGGCAAGTCTTGCAATTGAACGCTGATTTCTTCAATTCTTTCCTGGGAACTCCAAGTGTGGATCCATCCCCACTCAAGGAGATCTACAACAGACCTCCCTACAGAGCCATCAGACATACGTTGTATGGATCAAGGTCCATGACCCGGTGGACTCGTCACAAAGATAATGGTCGTCACAATACTTACCTATATGCTTGCCTGAACAGAGAAGCTCGCATATGGTTAAGAATAGTCAACTCCTACTTGATTCCTGGGAAACAATACTCTAAGGTCACGCGTGATCGAGTCTTCTTGGTGTATGCTCTAATGATAAATGTTCCCATCAACATCGGTGCAGTTATATGAATGTCGATGCGAAAATAAAGGGTGCACAAAAGGTCCCATTTCAATTTTGGCAATTTATTGACTGCAATCTTAAGGAAAGAGCACATTGAGGAGAAGCCAGCAAACCATAAGTTACCACATAACCCGAAGAAGGTAGATCTCACAAAAATCAAAGATCCAGAAACTGGTCAAGGCATCAATCTTACCACTGCTGAAAGACATGCTCGAGATGAGATTTTTTTTCACCATCTGTATGGCATGACTCGGTTTACTATGATGAATGGGGGTCGTGTACCTACTGATGCAGAGCTTCAGCAGTTGGACTATGACTACCCGCTTAATGAGCATGCTCGGGCCATGTGTGGAGTGGGGATAAATTTTGAGAAACCTCTAGATGGTGATGTGCCGACAGACGATGATCACCGACCGCTAGACTCTGATGTGGAGGACAACTCTGATGATGAAGACTCTGATGATGATTCTGACCAAGGGGGTATGACCCTGGATGTAAAGAAAGAGTCTGACTAACCAGGTTTTGCTTATTTATTTACACTGAGGGCAGTATGTTCCATATAAGTGTGGGTGTGGGTATATGTTTGCGGATTGCCTTGTCTGCTGTATTGCGTAGTGCCTGCCTGCATTTATTCTATAGTTGTTTTGATTTAGTTGTAGTTAGTCAGTTGTAATTAGTCAGATTTTTGCATGAAATTGTTCTTATAGACGGCATGACATTATAACAGGAGTTGTACTGAATCACTACTATTGAAACATTTAGGCTCTACGTATGACTCATTCTGTGATAATTGCTTGTGATTTAATTTATTCATCTGTTGGGTCAAGAATCTATAATGCTCCTAATTAAGTTGACCATGTGCCATGTGTGTGTAAGGTTTTGTATATTCTTTGTTGTGACTAATGCTAGAACTTGCCTGGTGTGTGTGAAGTGAAATAAAGATTGTGAGTTTAGGAGATGATTTAGGAATTTCTTTGGCAGCCCTGATTTTGTTTATCTTCTTTTTACCTACCTTTGTACATTGTCCTAGTGAACACCCTTTGAGCCTTTAGCTATTTTCTTTGGCAACCTCATATGTAGCCTGATCCATTTTTTTGAAAAGACCATAATTTGATCCAAAAGCTCCTAAGCGCTTTAAATTGTAGAATCAAGTTGAGTAAAGAGTGTGGCAAAATAAGAG
>NW_025843160.1:0-1564 GCF_002878395.1 Capsicum annuum | reverse complement strand
ATCATCACATGAAGTGTCATTATTGCTTCATAATTGACAGTTGACAACCAACTATTGAGTTAATGTTAATGCAAACTACTTCACATATTATTTTGGTTTTAGTCCCCTGTTCACTACTCCCGCCATTAAAAAATAATTGAATTGTTGGGGTATGGTATACCCCTTAAGAAAAAACTTTTAAGATATAAATTGTAGGTTATTTTCCACTATAACCCTTTTGCTTGTTCTTAAATTACTTTCCTAGAAGAATGTAAAGATTTAAGAACTTCATTAAATTAAAAGGAAAAATTGGAAGAAATTTCCAACATGTCTTTTGAAGAATGAATAATTTATTTATTTTGAATATTGAAAAATAACTCAACAATTTATTTATTTTGGAAAGGAAGGAGTATTTTGTATTGAGATTTGATTAAATTTAGATTCTTGTCGAAAAAACCCATGTAGGAGTAAACTCTCTCCCTAACAGAGACCAGTTCATACCTAAACACGATCGAGTCGAAAGTTTTGATAAATGATAAAAAAATATTTACTACTTTATCGCAATTCTATTTCGTTAACTACCTCTCACATATTCACATCTTACCTAAGACGTTTTATGATCGGTATGTAGTTGATTTGTTTACGATGTGTAATTGCGTCACATGTTATATTTAACCAATTATACATGGAACTATCAAACTTGATTTGAACAGAAGACTGTTTTGATATTCATGATAAAAAAAGGTATTAGTTAAAACTATTTCTGGTAATAATAATCTTGAATGATTTTTGTTGTTTATCTGAATAATTGACACTTAAAAAAAAGCAAATATGAGCAAAACAAAGAAAAAGTGCAGTAAACACAAATAAAGTAACTTAAAGTAATTCTAAAACTGCATGTATCAATTCCTTAGATGAATTTCGGTTAATACAAGGATATAATACATTACAATTTTTGCAGGGTGTGAGTGGTGGTGTGTGTGTGGTGTGATGTGTGTGTGTGAGAGAGTAAGTGGAGACACAAGACAGTGGAAAATGTAGGTAGTTACAAGTGAAATACTTACGTCAAACTTTTGTCAATGTAGTGGTAGCGTCACAGCTGCTATTTGGATTCATGTAATCTAATTATTAACCCTTTTTGAATTTTAGTTGACTATCTGTTTCTTCATTTGACTATTTTCATCTATGTTCTTTAGTTGCTAAATAAATGGTGTTTATTTTTTATTTTTTTGATTTAAGTAGTGATTTACATAATCAATTAATTCATGAATAGATTATTTGATAGGTTGGATACGCCTAATAATTTCATGATAAATTTTGAGATGAGTTTTATCTTATATTATATATGAGGTGTTAGATAATTTTGGGAGAGGATTACTATTCTATATGAAATGTGAGATAAAATAGTCCGATGAGATATTCCTACTTATCCCATTTTCTTGTCAAACAACCGATTACAATATATGTTCTTCCACAATTACACAATCATGAAATTATGCTTTACATCTTTTTCAAAGTATCTTTCAAGAATAAGTTATTAAACACTCTTTATTTTTAAAATTAAATAGTTACTGAAGTCCTCTGT
>NW_025843159.1:0-2038 GCF_002878395.1 Capsicum annuum | reverse complement strand
AGTACCCAAGTTTTCAGACAAGCTTTTCTTAAGCTTGTAACTTAGGCTAGGGGCTTGTATGATATTCATGGATATTTAGAGTGACTATGCCTCCTTGAAACTACACTAAACTCTTGGGATTTCAAATCTCAACCTTCTTTTCTTCCTCTCTTTTATAGATCACATATGCTAGAGATAGATGCATTCTTTTCAATTATCACATTATCTTTTTAGCATCTTTTACACAACTTTCTCATTTCTTATTCCTTTTTCACCACACCTAACTTTTTATTCTTCCTCTCTTTATACTCATTTTGTATTATGCACCCCTATGATAGACTCCATTAACTTAGGTTGTTTGCCTAAGTCAAGGTGCACAGTGTCTAAGGAGGACAAGGGCTAAAACAGGTTCATTGTGATGTAAATAAGAAGGTGAGAGGTGTCATAGAAAGAAATAGGCTAATTAGGCTCTAACAGGTATCAAGGGATATTATTCACATTCGAAAGGTCATTTAGGCTAAAAGTGGACTAATAATCAAAAACAGCCTATGATCCTTTCCTAACTCCTATCCTCTGACCATGGCAAGACTAACCGGGTAAGTTCTAGATTCAACACACAACGGGAACTGTGTAAGACCTTATACACACACATGGAACACAAGTACCTTGCATATCACTACTTATCCAATTCATGTACTTGTTTAACAAAGGTTATTCAATTGCCAGACTAATGCCACAAAAAGATGTGGTCACAAATGGATGCAATTCACATAGTAGACAATTTATCAGACCAATGGAGAGGTACTCAAAAATCACAAAATAAGATAACTGCCTAAAGTACTTGTATTACTCATAATTATCTACAAAATATGCTACAACAGCAACCTACCCTACACCCTCAACTTAAAATAAAAAATAAACTGCTCTAAGGGTTAGGGTATACCTGAAGCAATCAAGAACATGCATCCTGGGTCTCCGACCTTGCTACTGCATCATCTACTATCTTTTCTCTATCAAGAGCATCTGTCTTTACAGTAGCTAGAGCACTGCTAGATGAGGCATCTGCAGCCCTAGCTCGAATGGCTACCTCCCATTTCTCATTATCAACGAAGGACTCACTTTCTGCCCTTTTCAGTTCCTCCTTCTCTTTTTTTCTTGCCCTATTCTCTGCACTAAATCCTAATTATAAAAGTAAAAACACTTTCTTAAACATAAAAACTTTGGGTTACCTTACAATAGCGCCTGATTTACTATCGCGGCATGACTTAGTTGTCTTGACTACTCAAACTTTGCCAAGACAACCTATTGATACCCCTGTACCATCATCATAAAAGACGTTAACGATTGAGAAAAAACTCATATTATGTTGCTGAGTTATAGATGAGTGTATTTTGAAGCGTGCTTTTTTGTCATTGAACCAGAACTTTAGCTCCTTCAACTCCATGACTACAAGTACTCTCCCAGTTGTAAGTAATGGCCTACCCAAGATGATGGGCACTTTAAAATCCACTTTGCAATCTAGGACCACAAAATCAGCAGGCAGAATAAAATTGGCTACCTTACCAAAACATCACGTAGTATGCCCACAAGTCGCTTCACAGATCTGTCTGCCATTACCAACCACATATTTTTTGTGGTAGGATCCCTCAAACCCAATTTATTGTACACAACTAGTGGCATTAAATTTATACTGTCTCCCAAAGTGCATAGTGCTTTTGTGAACTTCAGGGGGCCAATAGTACATGGGATGGTAAATGCTCCTGGATCTATCTTTGTCTGCACTAAAGACCTTGTAGAGATAGCACCACAATGGAAAAGATTGTCATCTAGCTCATGGATAACCTTCCATTGCTTGGTTACAAGGTCTTTCATGAACTTTGCATAGCCTGGCATTTTCTCAAGTGCCTTAATCAAAGGCATATTAATTTTCAATTGCTTGAGCATGGCCATGAATTTGCTGAATTTTGCATTATCAGCCTTTTTCTTCAATCGTTGAGGAAAGGAAGGTAGTGGTTTGGGATAGATTTCAACACCACTTCCTCTTTCTTCCCTTTTTCTT
>NW_025843158.1:21594-30230 GCF_002878395.1 Capsicum annuum | reverse complement strand
AACTAGCTCTCTTAAGCCCATTTTTTAGTCCTTTAAAATCATGCTTCATGCTTTCAAAATATTCAATACTTATTCTATTAAGGGCATGTCATTACCGAATATCGTCATATCCTGACTTGCAAGTTATGCATATCACACCATAACATATCTGTAGTCCTTTTCACTTATCAATATATTAATGACCAGCCAAAGTCTTTAAAACTTCATGTGAGAGAGAGTCATACTAAAGATTTTTATTTGAGTTTACAACAAAACACTCTTCTCTCAATAGTATAATCATAAGGTGGCTATAACTTGATTTCATTTACACAAAACCCATGTAAATTGTTAATTTGACACTATAAATGTTTATCATGGGAAAACACCCTCTCAATATGTCATAAACAGTATCAATCCATGATCATTAGAAAAATATTCACCCTCTAGTTTTTAAGAAAGTTCATGCCTTTAAACAACCCGTAACACTTGAAATCCACAACATCAAAATGGGATAGGGAGTTTTTTTTTTATCATTCATGCTCTCAATCAAACTTTTCATTACAAACCAAAACATATATACATAGTTACATTTAAATTTCATGAAAAATAGTTCAAGACAAACATATGGTTTCCTCAAAACAATTCCATGATACATGCTTTGCGAAACAATATCAAAATACTTCTTTATAAACATGATTAGGGGATCTTTAAACTTGATAAAATAGAAAATCTTATACCCATGGAGTTTAGGGTAGTCCCACATACCTTAGTTACAAAGAAATCACGAAGAAATTTGACTCTTTAAGTTTGAATGCCCAAACCCTAAGTTGCTTCTCTCTTTTATATTTAAGAAAGATAAACTAGGGATTTGAGAGTAATTAAACGTATTTAGGGACTTTGATTTCGTGTAAGTATATTTAGGGACTGTTATTGAGTGCAAAAAGACTTTGTTGCCCTAGAATTAACTCAAAAATAGAGTTCCTACACGCATAAACATAGGGTAGGCGGCGCCTAACCCATGGCCAACCACAAGGTTGGCGGCGCCTAACCCATGGCAAACCTTAAAGCTTGCGGCACCTAATAATGGCCAACATTAAGGTTTGCGGTGCCAACTCCATCGGTAAAATTTTACAGTGAAGGTAGGCGATGGTAAGGCGATGCCTAGACATCGCCTAAGCTCTATTTTGCGACGCCTACTTTGTTTTGAAGTGCTTAAACACTCTCAACTTCTCCCACAACATCAATACATTATCTACCATAACTACGGGGATCCTAAAGATCATTTTAAAAGAATCAAAAGAGTGGTATGACTATGGGGTGTTACATTATCCCCCTTGGGATCATTCATCCCCGAATGATGGGTAGGGGCTTGTTGGAACTTTAATAGTCTAGAACAAGGAACGTAAACTTGCATTGAATATTTTTCCTCAACAAAATATGCAAAGGCATCAAAGAGCTTCATGATAACCCCTAGTAAAAAGTGTAAGCACGAAGCGTGAGATAATAAGAATTGACATAGAGATGACCTTGCACATGAGTTATAGGGGTCATAATCATTACACCATATGGTATGTTTTAATTTGGTGATCAAGTCTTGATTTACATGGGTACTAATCATGAAATAAGATTTCACAGAAGATAGGAAATAAAAGCATTCTCTACCTTACAAGATAAAACAAATAGACCTAAAACCTAGAGACACTACTCTACTATGCCGCAAACAACAAATAACATACTGCATCATTTCCAACTTACGATTCTCCCATAACACTTCTAACCACAAGAGTTTGAGTTCCACTACATAATGCTTCTATGTTGCAACCTAACTCGAAGAAAAGAGGTGCTAGCTTAAGCAGTGGGACCCTGTACTCTACATCCCATTAAGAAAATCACTACCATCAAACACATTCGAGTTTTAAATCAAGGAATACCAACCACATAACAAATTAGTTTGCATTTTCATCAATCACAACTTTCAAGCCTATATTACTACACCCATTTCATGGATCTCCCCACTAAGACCAACAAATTCAATCACTCTGACAAAGCTTTTTGCCACACATCTCCTTCCTAACTATTTCACACAATGAAAGTTCATCTCCTTCTTTCCCCTTTCACCTATAACCTTAGCTCGAGAATCACGTCAAAATTTTCATATTCAAGAACGTCTAATCCCCTACGTAAGAGATTACTATGCTTCCACAACCTCCATCATACCAACATACGAAGGGTCATTGAGGGACCCGACCATGGAATAATGAATGGGAGTAACACTATTAGATTATAACATATACTTATTGAACTACTCAAGTTGGGACATGAGGTGAAGATATGATACGATAGACACAAAGTGCTTCATATATCAAGTATCTGGATCATATGTAGAGAGTCGTTCGACATAAATACAACACGACATAAGTTCTTAGGATAGAATATAGTGAGAAACATAAGCGCTTACATCACGAGTCGTGTAACATAAGTTTGGAATTCATGAAGTCAATGATAGAGACAAGGTCTTCTAATCGAAGCCATTGCTTCTCATTTTCAGAGCTGAAATAGTCCTGAGTTCACACAACTTTATAATTTTGGCTAATCCCGACATAAAATGAATCAGTAATATATGAAAACATAGTTCCTCAAAAGCAAGCATGATTTGGGACACGAATTTATGGATCATGAACATCGTAACATAGAACTTGAATTCATGAAAGACTGGATTTACTAAGACATCATTGCTTCTAGTTTGGAGGTCAAAACATGACATGAGTTACATGGAGAACTTAGACCTTAGACTTATGAATGACTTGAATACATAAGACACTAGTAGATATCCATTCAAATAGAAGTAGGAAGATCTTGCTTAAGTAGAAATTGATTTATTATGATTCTCACTTGAAACTTTACACCATAAAAAAATTCGAAAACTACTTTAATCCATCATCTCCCTCTTAGATCAAAGTTACACTTCTAGACTTGCGGACATAACCTCACATCAAAATCTGTAGCCACAATTCTCAACACAAAATAGATAACACCATATACTTAAACGCTAAACTCTCCCTAACTATACTCCGAAGGCCTTGCTTTCCGAAAATGCTACTCTTAACTTTTGCTAGACTCTATAGCGATCACTCTACAACTCCCACTCTGATGATCATACGCATCCACACTACTTATCACAAAGGGGAGGGGGTATCAATATACACATGAACACAAACTTCCCTCAATAATTTTTTTAATACAAAGACGCTAAATTTTTTCTAGGACGACCCCTTCAGGGACACTAATCCTAACTTCCTCCAACCCCTAAATTCATCGGCTTATGACTAACATTATCACAGGTCTGGACATCCATGATTCTTAACACTTAACGCTCTGTCTTCAACTTCTTAGGGTACTAGCATCACACCTCTAATCACATAATTTACAACTTAATAAAATTTGTAAAACAATTCTAAAGGCACATATTGTCTACCTATATTTCCTCAATTCAACTCTAAATAATGCTATATGACAAGTCCCTAAACTTCTCCATATTACAAGATTTGAGAATGAAATCTAGGTACACCTGACGCTCATACACATCACAACTTATCTAACAACATGCTACCTTGGGTTTCAACTTATTCTTTTATACATACGCCCTTATCCACTTAAGGACTCAACCACAATTCATCACTTTAAACACTAATCCTCATGACTATATATATATATATCACAATTTTTCACTCCTTATTCCGCAAGTTTCCAACCTAGGCTATTTCAAACAATACTTCAAGACAACTAATTCATTCCCACAAAACATGCACTATCAATCTTGAGCTACTATTCTCACAACTACACTTCACATATGAAGTTCAAGCCTATTGTCTAACAACACCAATCATATGGAGCATGCCATATACTATACTAATCAATCGAATAGAAATATCAACCTAAGTCTCTTATTTCACTTAACTATGGCCTATAAGTTCATCCACTCCACGACACTACTACTATACCTCATAATCTACTACATACCTTCTCCCATGTAGTAATAGCTTACAACGACTAGAGAAAATACAACCAAGGGGGGTAAATTCACATAATAGAGTTAGTCGATCTTAATTTTATATTATAACCTATTATGAGCTTATCAACATATTCCACTTTCTCACGTCATATTTACTCACCTATACATACCTCCCCAATACCTTCAAATTCCACATACACCAATGAGTCACTATCCATAACTTATTGATTGATCTACCCCTTTCCATTCACAGCCTATAGATGATTTCTACAACCACCATAATTATCCATTCTGAGATCCATCCCTATTTTGAATAAATAATAATCATAGCCAGTCACTTCCTTCACTGAGTACCATATAATCTACAAATACTACTACCTCATTAGTCTATCTCTATAAAATATCAGCCCATCCCTCAGTCAATGGTTATAAAACTAAACTAGCTTCGTTACAAAAAAATACCCTTATTCTGGCTTCTAAGCTTGTGACTTAATGTCACTAACTTTTGGGTCATTTTACCGCTCATAGATTATGACACTTTATAACATACTACTACTCGGGTGAAAATAATATTCCAACATTTTGCCACACATCATTACCCTTAAGCATGTTGCTACAAGGGTTTTAAAAAAGGGATTGGATACACTCCATACCTCAGGTTCAAACGCATGACTGATGTAGATACGGGTAAAATCTTAAATCAATACACTTTAAAGCACTTATGGACTCCTCTCAAGTCCCTGTGCAATTTCATAATCGTTTATGACCCAATTAAAAAGGACCACATCATTTAGACTCTAAGCTTCTGCACTTGAATCGACTCAACAATGAGACATAGCTAATAAAATCTGATTAAAGAAGAAATTTAGATAACTTCAAAATAAACAACACAATGGCACGATCTAGAACATTAAGAAAAGTGAAACATTCCTAAACGCCAAGTAGCTTCCTCCTTATAATTGTGGCGCGCTACACACTCATATAAAATAACTCTACCCGATGCAACTTCACAGACACCCTGGGACCATGAACCATGCTCTGATACCAAGTTTTTCACGACTTGAACCGAGTCCCTGGCCGCAACAAACATCCCAAACCATGAAGGCCAAGAACCATCTGAACTTGTGATCATATGCAACATTCATCTATTATTAAAATATGGAAGTAAAGTGGAATATAGTCATTTCATAACTTCAACAAAACATTATGGATATCATTTCAACAAGACCCCAAATCCATCTAACATCTATCTGCGAAATTTCTAATAACTGAAAGAAAAAAACATCTATTTAAAAATTGAGACAAGACCCTCGGTCGGACCATAAACAAAAACCAACTGAAAACATCACATAAGATCAAGATGCCTTCCGAAATAAGAGAGGCTTACCAACTCTGAATATCTGTAAATGATCTACTGCTTAGTGGGACCTCGGGATAGAACCTCAAATTTTGAAATATAGGGGGTCAATACAAAATGTACTGGTATGTAAAACAACCCAAAGTAGCATGTTTTTATTCAATATAGGTGAGAGCATTTCATAATAACAGTGAACATAATATAAGTAAAAATACATGGGCATATTTTAATGAACTTCAAAACAATTCTGGACAACTCTGACTCACATTTTGTTATCCTTTTTTTTGAGCTAGTTGGTACACCCTACAATCTATAATTCCATGTGCTATATGGAATCCTCCCTAGACTCAGCGGACAAGACAAAGTCTAAGTTTGCCGCAATAATTGGAGTATCAGTAAGGAGGACACGTAAATCCCCAAATCAAATCAATATGTCATGGTTGGGAACGAGATCACAAAGCAGGGCTCCTAGCTATAGTCCCAAATTGGGATGACATAGTACACAATACACAAGATCACAAAGCAAGGTACCAAAAATTCAGCGTCGCCAAATCAAGGTTTCCAGCATAGAGTTTTTTCACTCGTACTTTCTTTGGGTAACCAACTAGCTCTCTTAAGTCCAACTTTTAGTCCTTTAAAATCATGATTCATGCTTTCAAAATATTCAATACTTATTCTGTTAAGGGTATGTCATCACCAGGTATCATCATACCCTGACTTGCAAGTCATGCATATCATACCATAATATATCTGTAGCCTTTTTCACTTATCAATATATTAATGACCACCTAAAGTCCTTAAAACTTCATGCGAGAGAGAGTAATACTAAAGATTTTTATTTAAGTTACAGCAAAACACTCTTGTCTCAATAGTACAATCTTAAGGTGGCCATAACATGATTTCATTTACTCAAAACCCATGGAAATTGTTAATTTGACACTCTGAATGTTTACCATAAGAAAACACCCTCTCAACATGTCATAAATAGTAGCAATCCATAATCATATGAAAAATATTCACCCTCTAGTTTATATTTAAGAAAGTTTATGTCTTTAAACAACCCGTAACACTTGCAACCGACAACATCATAGTGGGAGAGGGAGTTTTGTAATCATTCATGCTCTCAATCAAAATTTTCATTACAACCGAAAACATATATAAATAGTTATATTTAAATTTCATGAAAAATAATTCAAGAAAAACATATGCTTTCATCAAAAATTTGATTCCATGATACATGCTTTTCGAAACAATATCAAAACACTTCTATATAAACATGGTTAAGGATCTTTAAACTTGATAAAATAGAAAATATTATGCCCATGGAGTTTAGGGTAGTCCCACATACCTTAGTTACGAAGAAATCGCGAAGAAATTTGACTCTTTAAGCTTGAATGCCCAAACCCTAAGTTGCTTCTCTCTTCTTATGTTTAAGGAAGATAAACTAGGGATTTGAGAGTGATTAAACATATTTAGGGACTTTGATTTTGTGTAAATATGTTTAGGGATGGTTATTGGGTGCAAAAATGACTTTGTTGCCCTCTAATTAACTCAAAAATGGAGTTCCTACACCACAAAAACATAGGGTAGGCGGCGCCTAACCCATGGCAAACCTTAAAGATGACAGTGCCTAACCTATGGCCAGCCTTAAGGTTTGCGGTGCCAACTCGATCGCCAAACCTTTCCAAGGAAGGTAGGCGATGGTAAGGCGATGCCTAGCCATCTTCTAAGCTCTATTTTGCGACGTCTACTTAGTTTTGAGGTCCTTAAACTCTCCCAACTTCTCCCACAACATCAATACATGATCTACCATCACTACGGGGTCCTAAAGATCATTTTAGATGAATCAAAAAAGTGGTATGACTATGGGGTGTTACATAAACTGACCTTATCTCTTAACTTTGACTTGGTTCTATTAGTGTGCTGTAAAAACTGTCAAATTAGCCTTAATACAGTTCAGATGCACGATACTAATCAGAAATCATGTAAATACCTTGATATTGACAGACAAAAATACAACTCTTACAATGTCTTCTAACCAATGACAAAATTAATCCGTAGAAGTAAAAAAAAGCACTAAAATTAACACTATCAGCAGAATACCACAATATTAGGTATTATCTAATATATTTGGGATATAACATTAACATTTAACTTCTCACCATTAGTTCTCTATTAATTAGAATTAGTGAACTGAACAAACAACTTTGATAGTGGTAAACTTGTGCTCTTCCATTAGAAGAGAACAGTTACCAACAATGTGAGTTTGATAGTTGGAATGGCAAAAAGACGTAGCTCTTGTTCCAACATTGATGTTGGTATAGCTGAAAAAAGTACTTGACAAGAGTGAATGATAGTTATATAAATGTTTTATGCTACACGTAAGGTGTCAAGGAAAAAGAATTCTTGAAGCTAGTAATTTATAAAGACACAGTTAACTTTAGTTGCAGTGGCTCAACGGGGTAGTACCTGATAACTAAATCGAGATGGAATTTGAGGGTCAAGGTATGATTATTCTACTTCTGGATAAAGATCTTGAAATTAGAGTTTTGCATTTCTTCAACTTATGTTCAACAAGTGATTGTGTGCATGCCATCACCTCAATTGATTTTAGAGTTGGTATGTCTGCAAAACGAGTAGGGATCTCTTCAAGATGTCGCAATCTTCTTAACACCAAGTGCTCAAGGCATGGAAAAGCATCATCTGAAAAAAGAGAGGATCTTGCAGTTTCAAGAATTTGAGGTAAAGAAACTGCTCATCGATCACTTCCCATACTTTGGAACGAATGGTAATATGTAGCAGTTTGAGTACCACAAGTCTGGGGATGGTTGCGATTTCTTCAAGACTAAATATACGACAATTGGAAAGTGTTAATTTCTTCAAACTTGGTGGAAAGTTCAGGTCGTAGGCCCAGACCGCTCCATGACCCCTACGAAACTTGAGTATTTCAAGGTTAGTAAGATTGTTAAATATTGGGGAATAGCCAGCAAATGTGGCAACTTCGCCTATCAGTTTTTTAAGATTTGGTATATTTCCAAAGACCTTGTTCATGTCCTTCCTACAAGAAAACCATGCTGAGGAAGGAGTTCTCAAGTGATACAGTTTTTGGAGTGAATTGTTTATATTGAAAACAACGTGGTTGTATATGTGTAAATGCGCAACTTGACCATCTTCCATAAGGTGTCTGGTAAAGTTACTCGCCCTCTAAATCTTTTAACTATTAAAGTTTCAAGGTTCACAAGATTGTTCGATAATGATAACGAAGAATCTTTAGCAACCCTAACAACA
>NW_025843158.1:14316-18594 GCF_002878395.1 Capsicum annuum | reverse complement strand
GTGGATAAACACTATCAGATGAGGGTCCTACCGTTCTCTTTTGGGGACATTGTCAGATGAGGGTTACGCATAACTTGTCCTTACCAATGGCACGATATTGATACCCTTCCAATTGGGGTTAAAGATTGAACCCTAACTTAGCTATATTGCTTTATTTGGGGCATGTTGATTAAATGACTACTTCCCACAGTTGCAGTTTTAGACTCAGTCTCAGTAATAGAACTCAAATAGTTATTCGAAATTTCTAGACTATCAGATACAATCAACTCAGTACAGTATAAAACTCAGCTAGTTTTATCAGATTTTAGGACTATCAGACATAGTCACCCAGTTAATAGTATATTAATAATATGAATTTATGTTACCAATATTCAGATTTTAGGACTATCATATACAGTCAATCAGACCAGTTCTTCATAATTAGAACTGTCAGAAATAGTTATTACTTTATCAGTAATACAACATCCATTCCTCAGTACTCAATAGACTTAGTCATTTAGTATCCCAGTATTAGTACTCAAATATCAAAAAATCCACATTATCATAATTCATGAGTCAGTGTTATCACGATCTCAGTTACAGTTACGTATTCATGCATGTGTTCTCATGTTCATGTTATTCAGTCAGTTAATATTGTTCATGTATATGAACCATTGTATTCAGCCTACCTCACATGCATACCAGTACATTCAACGTACTGACGTATTTGCGCTATGGTGTTTTATACCATAGGTTTAGAAGCACGAGCTCCCGAACATCCTTAGCAGATTAGACGTTCAGTAGCCAGACTAGTAGTGAGTCCTTATCATTTGAAGATAGCCTGATTATTTTATTACTTTATTATTTTAGTAGTTCAGAGTTTGTTAGGGACATGTCCCATCAACTCCACATATTTCAGACAGTTTAGAGGCTTTCAAACTACAACATATTTCAGATAGTTTATTTTAGTTTTGGGTATTATTATATCCCATTACAGACATTGATTTATATTCTGTATTAGTTCAGTTTTGAACCTTATGGCCTTACAGTTTATATTTCACATATTTACAGTATATTATTTAGTGCTCAGTTACAGATAGCAGTCATGGATTAGCTTGTGGTCCTTTAGGGTCATGAGCATCATGTAATATTCTGGGTACCAGATTTGGTGTGTTACACATACTATATAAATCTAGTGAGTCTTAACATTTAGTTCTAAAAGCTTTACTTATATTCGCTCTTTAAATCATACTGTCTAAGAGCTGAAAGGATTCACTCTTTAAATCTCAAATCTGAAAGCTAAAAATTATAGCTAATATCTTTCTATAAAGCATAATCTGAATAAATTCGTGAGCCTTTACACTAAGTTTTCAAAATCTTTTCTTTACTAGTAGGAAAATACTTTAAAACAACTTTCTGTAAGGGAAAAGTACTTTATCTTAAGGTTTTAGAATCTTAAAACCATAACTTTCAAAACATATGTTTTTATCTTAAGACTTTAAATCAACAGACTGTTTTAAGAGTAGGGGACATCTTTTTGGGATGTTCTTCTAACCGACATACACCATGTGAGAATCTATTGAGTCTCCCGTCTTGCCCCTATTGGGTAGAGCTGTTCTACCCTTGCCATTGGAATAGAACTTCTTTTCTTAGTGATCACAATCTTAGTCATCCACGTAGAAGTGGGAATAATCTTAATCCTATGGTGGCACGTATTTATGGGGCATGAAACCTTGGTAACATACCCATCTCAGTGCTAAATACTACTCCTATTCTTATGCTCAAAATCTTAAGAAATTCACTTCTAAAATAGCACAAGGGTTTACAAGAAAACCAATTATGCTTTTCTTTCTTTAAATCTCAAGTCATATGAACAAAATATGGATTCTTTATCTTCACTTAGGACCAAAAAGGTCAAATCTTTACCAAAACCTGAGAATAATCTTATCATAGGGTGCTCATAGCACAAACAATCTTGAAATAACAATCTTTAATTAGGGCTCAATGATCCATGCATCAAATTCATATTAAAACATCTCAAAATTCATACTTGGTAATGTAAACATTCATTAATCATCTTAAAATCTGAAAATTTAAGCAATATGCATGAAAATATAAACATAATTATGTAATTCAACTTCTAAATCAATGAAAATCCAGTAATCTTATGAATAGAAACATTGGTTATAAATCCTAATCTTCATTTCATAGGAAAATACATAAAATCAAATAACTTTCATAATTAAAACATGTTTTGGGCACAAGGATGAAAGTATTATCCTTGTTCATAATCCTAGATACCTTGGATAAAGAACTAGATGAAGAAACTTGCTTTTGAAGATCCTATTCACGTTCTTGAAGATGGATTCTTGATTATCTTTACTTTGGAATCCTCAATCTAAAACTTTCTTGGAGTAACAATGGAGGATTCTAGACTTCTTGGAGAAGGAGCTTTGGAGTTCTTAGGGTATTGCTTGAGACAAAAGTAATAAAAATATGCCTAATGTGCTTAGAATAAGCCTTAATCTTGTGTTTGGATGGATTTAAAGTGGGGAAAATAACTTATTTTTCCTTGAAAACGTGGATCTTCACTGCAGAAAATTACATAAGCTGGACTGGCTAGGGCATCGGGGCTCTGGAGCGCCGCTCTGGGCGAGGCACTGCAGGCTCTGGAGTGCCGCTCTGGGCGAGGCACCGCGGGCATATCTCCCTGAGCCACTATTTTGGAGTTTCAAACACGCCCTTACGCTTGTCCAAAAATTCTGAAACTCACCCGAGATGTACTATTGACTTCCCCGATCGTGAATCAATTTAAAAATTAACTTTCAGTGGTCGGGAAGTTCATAAATAAATTCCTCAAAGTTTGAGGGCTTTCGAAGAGACTAAGTCCCAACACTTCGCTGAAAAATTTTCTAAGTCTGAGGCCTCTCTTGGCATGCTTTAAAAGGGCTTTGACGATGAGGATTTTGCGGTGTCTTAAACTAACCTTTGACATTCTAGGAGCAAAATTAAACTTTGAAAAGTATGGGGTATTACAATATCTCCCCCTTGGGAATATTCATCCTCAAATGTGGCTAATTAAGTTGAAATCACCGAGGAATCTGAGGCTATAAGCTTTCATGCACAATTGAAATAAATTGAATAGATGAATCTTAAACATAACAAGCTACTGAACTGATCTGCGAGTGCATGAATTCTCATGAAAATAGCGATATGGTCGAGATAGAAACGTGAGAGTCAACTTATGAGTAACCATTACTTTAGGCTGGATCTAATTTCATGAGAAAAAGAATGGGAGGTTTATGACATGAAAACTCGAGGTATTACAACATCCTCCTTGAGACCGCTCATCCCCGAATGATACTGATTTGGTTGAAACACTAGGACAAGACCGAGATGATACGCAGGATATTTACAAACTGAATCATTACTTAATATCTTAATCTGAAACTGATGCTTAATGCATATACCGAGCTGAATTCACAATTTACATAGATGCGAACAGACTTCCTCTTGAAGAGTCCATACTCACAAAATTTTAGGTAGTGAGACTGGATTAAATCGGAAGAAGGAAAACTATGGAAATTTGTCTGTCGGACTGATAAGCTGGATTACTGGCTATACGGACTGAATCATACCGAACGCTCATACTCCAATGGAGTATTTATTCAACACCTTTCTAAGAAATTTCTAACGCTATTAGGCAGTAAAGAACTGTGGGCATGATCTGAACAAAACATCTGAATAGGAAACTACAACATTGCTACGACTCTGTAGCATGGAACTTTGACCTATAAATCATAAGCCAAGATAGAATTTCTTGCCTTAAGCTTAGCAATACTTCTCAAACACTTCCTCAACTATATTATTCCCCTCAAATACCATACTCGCTTGATTCAACTTATAATTCTCATATGGAATTGATAAATCCATCTACTGAATTCTAACTGAACCATATTTTCTCATAGCAGTCAAGCCTAACTCAAAATCACAAGGTACTATACCTAACACCATAATACTAGTCTAAGCCATGGATTCAATACCTCAAGCATTGTCATAACTACTCCTCTCTAAGATAATTATTCTTATCACTTCTATAACAAAATTCAACCTCTTACTAGGAAATCTTTAGCACACAACATGCCCATCATATTATATATCAACATAACGTTCAATCCTATCTTCATAACCACATGTGCACTTCTAAACAAATACTCATAAGAGCATCTTTCTCATATTCTCTAATACCTCTATCAATAAGAACTTCCATGCACAATTCAATTATTAGGAAGACACACA